>NC_038243.2:40727027-40866156 GCF_000004515.6 Glycine max | reverse complement strand
TTCACAAGTACTAGGAATATATATATTAAGTGTAATGATGTAATTTGAGTCTTAGTGTGTTCATGTTGTTATCTACTTGAATGCTTTTAATCAATTTGATGTAATGCTAATCTAAGGAATGTTATTTTGTTGTCTTAGTATGTTCATTTTGTTGCAAAATTGCATAAGATTCAGTTCTGCATAAGGGCATAATATGTCAAAAAACAATGTTGCATAACTGTATAATTGGTTCCAGAAAATTAATGCGTAACTGTCATTTTAGTCCCTAAAAGATATACGTTTATATTATTTTAGTCCCTGTAAGTTGTCACTTACTGTCAACTTAGTCCCTGAAAGTTACACGTGAAATCAAAATAGTCCCTGCAATTTAACCAGAATTTTACCAACCTCACCAGAAACTTAACCAGGAAATATAGTCCCTATGGTGCGATTTTTGAGGTCTATTGAGATGATTAGAAGTGCAAATATGGAGGAGGAGGAGAAGAGGGCATAGGTTCTGTTTAAGGGTTATGTTAAAGAAGAAGAAGAAGAGGAGGAGGATATATGAGGATTTTTTACTTTCGTTTTGGTCCCTCATTTCATTAAAATAAACGAAATTAGAAATAAAAAATCCACATAATCATGTCTGTGTGGCACTTAACGAGCCACATCAGTGATAACTGACGGCGTTAACTACTCCATTCACGGCAGGGACTAACGTGACTAACAGATTGCACTTTCAGGGACTATTTTGCAATTTATCTCGATTCAGGGACCAAATTGACAGCGAGTTACACTTTTAGGGACCAAAATGACTATTTACCCAATAAAAAATCCGCATAATCATGTTTGTGTGGCACTTAACGAGCCACATCAGCGATAACTGACGGCGTTAACTACTCCATTCACGGTAGTGACTAACAGATTGCACTTTCAGGGATTATTTTGCAATTTATCTCGATTCAGGGACCAAATTGACAGCGAGTTACACTTTCAGGGACCAAAATGACTATTTACCCAATCTATCGTTTCTCATAATATTAAAAATTTTAAAGTCACTCTAATTACAATTTAGAATATTTTTTTTACAATAAATACTATTAAAATAAAATTCTAATGCATTATTAATATAAGCTTGAATATATTATATTGTTAAATGTTTTATATCCTTCAGTTGGAAAAATATATTTTTAATATTATATTAAAATATTATTATTAAATGATAATATAATATTTTCTTAATGTTATTTCAACCACTCAGCTAATTACAACTAAAGATTTATCTTCTTTTTGAGGCATAAAGTTTATTTTTTCTGACATAGGGGCGGTGTGCAAGATTATCCGACCCGACCAAAAATCGAGAAAAAAAAAGTGTATTTCAGTTGGATTCAAACCATTTGTCACCAATTTCAGGAGGTTTAACACGATCGGATTTGGAGAAATTTTTAAAACTGTTGGGGACCGAACGGCAAAAGCACGTCAATGGATTTTATTTACAAACTTTTTATCAAAAGGGATTCATTTTCAAACATATTTTGGAGGGGATCTTTTATTTTAGGGGTTTCGCTATTAAGATTGGCGAAACATGCATATCGTCAACTCCAACTGCGGAACATCCTACAATATCACTGTTCATGTATAGAAAAAGCAAAAAACATTCACGGGCATGTGGGTTTTGCCACCACCATTGGCGAAACCCACTATCCATCACATGGCCATGCATGCATCCATCCCCCATAGGTTTCGCCAGAAGAACTGGCGAAATAGGCATGGTTGATTTTAACTGACGAAAATTAGGTATGGTTCATTTTAACGGAAAAAATTAAATACAATTGTAAGATTGTAGTTAAATTAGGGATGATTGATTTTAATGGAAAAAAATTAGACATGATTGATTTTAACGGAAAAAAAATTAAACGGAAAAATTAAATACGATTGTAATTGATTATAGTTAAATTAGGGATGATTGATTTTAATGGAAAAAATTAGGCATGGTTGATTTTAATGAAAAAAATTAGGCATGGTTGATTTTAACGGAAAAAAATTAGACGGAAAAAATTAAATACGATTGTAATTGATTGTAGTTAAATTAGGGATGATTGATTTTAACGAAAAAAAAATTAGACGGAAAAAATTAAATACGATTGTAATTGATTGTAGTTAAATTAGGGACATAGCTATTTTGCCATTCCTTTTGGTGGAACCCTTACAAAACAAACCCCCATCAGAATATGTTTAAAAATAGACCCCTTTTGATAAAAAGTTTGTAAATAAAACTCATTGATGTCATTTTGCCGTGACCGAACCCGATTATGAATGTTAGTAACATAGAAGCCTTATGCTAGGGTGTTGCTAGAAATTTTTTGGTACATCCAGTCATTTTGTGCGTTTTTTGTGTTAGTCCTTTTGTAAGTTTCATGTGAATTCTGTATACGGATTGGTTAATTTAAAATTAATGGTCCAAGTAAGGATTCAACTATGACTTTCAACCTCTAACCAACTGAGATAATAGGTCAATTATGTTATAAAATAATTAATGTCGTTATATATAACATTAAAATTTTTAATGTATATTTAATACGCATGTAAATTTAAATAATAAATTTTGTGATAATCAATTTTAATATAATAATTAGCTCACTCATCCAACCAAATCAATTGTTGCACCATTGATGGCTTGTTCAACCTCCCTTCGTCATCGTTGGCTCAAATGGCTCATTTTCTTTCATTGACCACAAACCTAGTCACTAGTCACTACACTTTAGGAAGTATCCAAATCAAGGTTATCAAACTCGATAGTTTACGTAGACTCGTGAGAGTTTCATAGACTCGACTCGTGGACTCGTAAGAGTCTATTTCATATAAAAATAATAACAAAATATCTATAAATAGCATATTAATTAAACATTTCAACAATATAATAAAGCAAAACAGTAAATGATGAAGTTTAGAATATTTAAATAACCAAGTCTAGTAATAATACATTACTATTGGATAATAACTTATAGAGGTTATAGTAGTGGTATATTATTGTCATAGAGGGTTTGATGTTATTAGAAAACAAGAGTTTGATATTATTAAAGGTGAGAATTTTGTATTTGAGAATAACACGTTAAATGAATGTATGTTGAATGCTAAATAGACAAAAAAAATAAAAAATGACTTACATTTTGACCTATTTTTTTTAACTTGCTAACTCGTTGACTCGATGGTAAACTCGAGAGTCTACCGAATTTACTTAGAGTTTATAGAGTTTGTTCAAAGTTTACTAAAAAAAGAGTTTACTCAAAAGTCAACTCAAAAAGGACAAGTGGACTCATAAACTTGTAAGAATTAGCGAGTTAACTCAAGGATTTGATAATCATGATTTAAATCAAATCAATCCAACCCTCTAACTCGCACCCATCCGACTCGTAACCTGCCCATCCCGAATACTATAATTGGTCGGGTTCATTTCCTATAAAACAACTCATTGGGTTATGGCTGATTGGATTTCTGTACATTAACCTATCTTACCCGACCCTATGCACACCTCTAGTTATAAATTAAACTTTGTTAGCATATTTATGGGAAACAATACAACATTTATATTTTGTTTGTGTTAAGTTATGTAGGACATAATATTAGATTTTACAATAAATAAACTTTAAACTTAATGTTATACTTTTCAACTGACTATGAAAAATAATTAGAAAACATATCCTCTAATATATGGCTGAATTTTTCTTCTTCTTTACAATTGTTTAAATGTTTAACTTCTAATAAATAATAATTTTGAAAAATATTTACTATTTCCATACAAAATTAAAATTAATTTTTATTTTAAATGATAATACTTTAACTATTGTCATAACTTACAATTGTTTAAATGATATTTTCTATTTCTAAATGTATGTAAAGTCCAAAACTTACAAAATAATCGCCACAGTTCACAAATATTAAGACATGACTTTGACTTGGGTTTATGCGTACCAGGTCCAAAATTTCATATTTTAGGAAAGGATGTTATTATACACCTTAATTTCGCGTGTTGTGAAATACAAGCGGATTAGTGGTCCTTCCTGAAACAAAAACGAATACACCCCAAGCCAGTAAACATCAATAAAGAAGAAGAAAGTATATGTCTCATTTCTTCTTTTTCTTCCAAGTTCAATGTTCACTTTTGCACTATAGACATCATCCTTTAACTATAGCTCGCAAGTCAGGATCTTTGCATATTAATAATTAATTCAAACTTCAAAACTTTAAAAATATTTCACAAAAATAATATATTCAAAATAAGTAAAATTATAGTTTTAAAAACAATTAATGACCATATCTATTTAATAGAATTCATACTATTTTAACATATTTAAAAAATATTTAAATTTTTATCATAAATATATTCTAAAATTTAAATAAATATTATACATCATATATATATATATATATATATATATATATATATAATTTTTTAATTTTTATGTTTGATATTGATATTGCATTAATATTATTACTTGAAGAAAAAATAAATTATAATAAAATTCATCAGACATAATAAATTTAAAGATACATGTGTTTATTAAAAATATAATAATTAACATTATTTTTTAATTTTAATATATATATATATATATATATATATATATATATATATATTTATATTTATTTCACTACTAAAAAAATTTAAAATAGATAATTTTATTTATATACATTTATTTTTCAAAAGATATTGCATCATCATTATTACTTGAATAAATAAAAAGTTATAATAAATTTTAATATGCTTAATTTTTAAGATAAAATTAATTCAATTAAAAGTATAATAAATTAACTTTCTCATTAATAATATAATTATGTTTAACATAGTATTAAATATCTAAAAATTATTTTTTTATTTATATAAATAAATAAATATAAATATAAAATTATATATATATATATATATATATATATATATAATTTTAAAAAACCGGGTTCAAAGTCTACTAAAGACTAAGAACATCGCAGGATCCGAAAACAACGGAACTAGGTGTGTTGTGTGGGTTCTGGGACATTTTTTTTTGTTTTGTTGTTGATTCCTTCTGATTCTGAGACAGAGGAAGGAAGAACCAGCAACAGAGGAATCCAAGTTCCTTCCTAGGAACCGCGATTCCTCATTCATGCTTCTTCAACTTTCTACCTTCTTTTCCTCCCTCTAACTCAGGTCCTTTTTTTTTTCTCTCTCATGCTTTTATTCTTCATCTTTTTCATGCATAAGAAAAAATGAGCATGACCCATTTCTCTGTTATGTAATATTGTTCTTCCTTATTCAATGTGATTGTGTTTCAACCCCGTGTCTTCAATTTCTTCATGCATGCATGCGTTTCATCACACCGCATGTCTTCCCAATGGAATATTTCTATTATTTTCTTGTTATATTTCTTACATTTTTCAGATGAATAGCTCTTAAAGCTTGTTTTATGTCATCGTTTAAACATTGCGGCATGTTTTGTAGGCTTTTGTATTCATGCATGCAATGGATCAACTTCCACGTTGTCTTTCTTAGTTTGAGTTCATATTTGTTTCTGTTTTGTCTTATTTTTTTCACTCTTGCAAACCAAATACAGAATTTAAAGAAGAAAGTGCTTTTACTGTTTTCACAAATATTTTTCTGTTTTCTAAAATTGCTTTGTTTTTGTCTCCAAAGCATACATCAGAACCCTTGAGCCCATTTCTTTTTCTAAGAGTTTGCTAATGCACTTGAAGAAAATAGAAGATGAGAAAATATTTTCCAAATGTTTCTGTTTTTTTGTTGTTAAAACTCTTGTTTTTTAAGTACAATTTTCAAAACTTAATAGTTATAGATGAAAAATTGATTGCTAGTAGTGTGAAGTTGTTTTAGGGGAAAAAATGAACAAAAAAGTGAGAATGGAATCAAACAGCCCTAAGTTTTTTTTTTTTTTGGATGAAGGGTTCCCTTTTATTTTCGGGCATATAAACACAACTTTTTACTTTTCTTTCATCGTTAATACCATTATGCACAATGAAGTTTGGTCTAATTGTTGCTGCTGCCTAATTCTGGAATTTTTTCTTCTTTCCTTCAAGCACTTCTTAATGGATAGTATATTTTCAACTCTATATTCCATTCTTCAGGTTTTATCCAAAGAAGGTGAACACTGATTCACTATTGAATTGGTTTCATGTGAAATATTATAGTAGGCGTATTATATCTAGCTAGCACTAACTAATTTTGAAAAGGTGTGTACTACTGCTGAGTTTTATTCGTTATCTGGAAGAGATGTTCTTATTAAAATTGATCATGTTTTTCCTTGTAATGTATATGCCTATCTATATCTATCAGCAGATGGTTTAAAAATAGAAAATTATTCATTTGGTCCCTAGAGTTGCAAAAACTTTTCCTTTTAGTCCCTGCATTTAACAACCATCCCTATACATGTAGTTAAGCACTTTCAGATCCCTTATGGTCCCTGTTGTAACACGAACTTTACTTTTTAATCCTTGCCATTTTGTATTAGCAGGGACCAAAAAAGATCTAAAAGTACTTGTTCAGAGAATCAGGGATTAAAAGGGATGATTTTTAGGTGTAAGTACTAAATGGTAAAGTTTGTGCAACTATTTAACCAAATGAGTAATTCTTCCTTTAAAAACAATTGATTTTGCGGAAATATTTTTTTTTTCTCTTTCAGTATATATACTCACGTATACATGTATAAGGAAAAGGATTCTGAATATAGTCATAGAATGTGTCTTGGACTCTGGTTGTCTTTGGACTTTGGTTTATTCTCTTCTGTGTTTCCTTTTCCAGATGTAAATTTTGTTGTTTGTGTGGCAGGCAGATTCTTTCTTCCCAAGGAGATTATAGCACAGTGCCTGGATCCTTTTTAGTGAGTTGGCATCAATGTTGGGTGGATTCGTAAAAAAATTTTCTTCCACAATGGTAGGCTGCGCTTCAAATCCAAACAGGAAGAGTAATGTCCAAAAAAGAGAAAACAAAAAATTTAGAAAACATGCTTCACTTGCTGACATGCCAAAGAAAAGGCATAGCAATGCTGGAAGCCGTGTGGGAGACTATCCCGTTGGTGACTTTATTAACCTGGACTTTGAGAAGGGTGCTTCAGCCAAGGGCCGGAAATCTGATGTTTCTAACATGAAATTGTGTCTCGCCCAACTCCAACACCACAACCATAGTAAAAAAGATGCAAATGGTATCTTTTCTCTCCCCCCCCCCCCCCCCCCCCCCCGCATGTTGGAAACTTGGAATGAAAACGGTAGAAATAAGAGACTAGTAGTAGTAGTAGTAGTAACTTTTATCCATTTTTTTTGTGTTATTTATGATAATGCTTATTATTTTTGGTGAAGTTTTGAAGATACTTCTTATGGCATTGTATTTATTGGATTTCATGTGGTTGCCATAGATACCTTTGATAAACATGATGAGCAATTATATTTTGCAGGAAAAAACCATGAGGATGCCTGGTTTGACTCGGTTAGCATTATAGAATCTGAATCAGATGATGATTTTATTAGTGTACATGGAGGTGATGCATTTATATCATGTTCCTTACCTTGTGACTATTTTTCCATTGTTTCTTTGTTATGCTCATGAAATTTCTCTGTTTCTTCCTTTGTGGCCAACAGATGGTTTTCCCTTTGTGAGTAATGCTTTGGGAAGTGTCCCAAACACTCAGTTACTCCAATATGAAAATGCATCATGCGTTGTAGATTCAGGATATAAATATGATGGGTTATGTGATAGCTACTTCAAAGCAGGTAATTATAAGAGTGGGGAGGTTAATTTAATGACATGAAAAATTCTCCAATAAGTCCTCAACCATCACAAAGAAAACAGCAACCGGCAGTGTTTATGCTTTCTGTGAAAAGGAAATCCATTGAT
Organism: Glycine max; assembly: GCF_000004515.6. NCBI lineage: Eukaryota > Viridiplantae > Streptophyta > Magnoliopsida > Fabales > Fabaceae > Glycine > Glycine max. Next base: position 40,858,301 of record NC_038243.2, on the reverse strand, counting down.
GGAAATGAGAAAAATGAATTAAGATTTTTCCTTTGTTTCTATTGAACTTTTGGAGGTTGGTTGGAATATTTCATTATGTAGATCTTTACTGTTTAATAATCTTCAAATGTAAAAATAATTATTTCATCAGAAAGAAAACAGAAAGTCGGTTTTTATGTTTTCTGTGAAAAGGAAATCCATTCATGGAAGTGAGAAATGAATTATGTAAGTACAAAATGAATTAAGATTTTTCCTTTGTTTTCTGTTGAACTTTTGGTGGTTGGTTGGGGTATTTCACTATTTAGAACTTTATTGTTTAAAAATCTTCAAAAGTAAAATAATTATTTTGTCTGAAAGCATGGAGCTTTCCTTGTCCAACCGTGATAATGAAATCTGTATTTAATACAAGTCAATAATTCTTCATTCTTAGTCACTTTTCTATACTATTATTTGGTCTGGTCAAAGCACTAAAACATTAAAAATTCATGATAATGAACCATTTTATATATCTAGACCTAGAGGAATTTTAACAATAAATGAGTGAATGGGCAGGTGAACCTGAGAGATTTCTTTATCGTCCTAGAGCTGGCCTTCAGATTCTAAATACAACTCAAGAGAAGCCATGCCCTGGTTCTTGGTCTGCAGTTTCACCTTCAGTTTTCAACCTCCGCGGAGTAAATTTTTTCAGGCATGTCAGCAAATTGTATCTTTCAATCTTATGTTATGCAATCTATATCCATTAATCATTTGATTTCCTTTTATTTCATCTGAAAGCTTGATATTATTAACTTATTATATATGATAATAATGAACTATGCAGAGATAAGCAAAAGTGTCCTGCTCCAGATTTTAGCCCTTATATACCAATAGGTGTTGATTTATTTGCATGTCCCCGGAAGGTAAATCACATTGCTCAGCATCTAGAACTTCCTTCTGTCAAAGAACATGAGAAAGTACCTTCCCTCCTTCTTGTTAATATACAGGTTCACTCTCCATCTCAGACCACATATATGCTTCTGAACTGATAAATTCACCTATAACAAGGTTTTATTGATGTTGTTTTTCTGTTTGAACAACATGCAAGAATTCTACATAGCTTAATTGCGTTCCTTTTGTTCCAGTTGCCAACATATGCTGCTAGCATGTTCCCTGGTGATGCTGATGGGGAAGGCATGAGCCTTGTATTATATTTTAAATTGTCTGAGAATTTTGCCAAAGATACCTCTCCTCACTTTCAGGAGAGCATCAAGGTATCTCTTCTAATCAATAATTGCATGTTTTGAATCTCAAATCTGCCGGTTTACAATAGTTTTCCCCTAAAACGTATTTGTAAGTAAAAGAAAATATCTAAGTGTTGACAGCTTTCTTCTTTTGCTTCCTAAAGGCTATAGAATTTCAATATTTGATTATTTCGCATTAAATAGTTGTTGCCTTACCAAGCAATTAAGGAGGGATCCTCAGGGCTTGCAGGCTAGCACTCAATAAAAAACCATATGAAATTTTTTCCACTCTTATTCCTTTTTCTCATCATCAGTCACACTATCTTTTCACCAAGGCTTACGGGTAATTCTTAAATAAGTTGTTTATTATATACCATCAAATGATTACCCTCGTGTATTATCCAGATATAAATGTGCTAGAAATTCTTGGCTTCACATTTGAACTAGATTCTTGATGAAATATGCTCATTCTTTTTCTAGTGATACTTAGTATAGATTTTCTATCTAGTTTTGCTGCAGTGACTCCAACTTGGCTACTTTATTTATTTTTTTTAATTTTAATAACAGTGTTGTTTTCACAGAGATTAGTAGATGATGAGATGGAAAAGGTGAAAGGGTTTGCACAAGAAAGCTTGGTTCCCTTTAGTGAAAGGCTAAAAATTTTGGCAGGGGTGGTTAATCCAGAGGACCTTCAGCTAAATTCCGCAGAAAGAAAGCTTATACATGCTTACAATGGCAAGCCAGTGCTTTCACGCCCTCAACACAAATTCTTTAAGGTATATACAAATGTATTTATCTCTTAGTTTAAAATGACTTGTTTCCAAATATCAATATTTGGCATATTCATCCTATTGGAATTGAGTTCATCGAGTATGGGAAATTTTATATACAACTTTATTCATAACCTTTTACCTTTTACCTTTGGTATATACAATTTAGAAATATTTTGATCTAATGACAACCTTTTACCTTTGGGCATCTCCATCAACCTTATTGGATAATTTGTCCCCATAATGCATACGTAAATAATATAAACTCCATTATATCTATTTTAGAGATGTTCACAAGTCAAAGCTCTATGCAGTTACATTAACTAGGTTGTTGACAGATTAACTTGCAACTTTGGTTTATTGCTCTCCTATTGGGTAAACTATAGTTGTAGTAATCCAATATCCTAGGCTCTCCATATGATTTTGGGTTTTTCAGAAATGGTTGTGATTGTTCTGTTTTCAATGTTTCTAGAAATGGCATAATCTATGTTGAATTCTTTAACAAAGTATTTTTACATAGGGAAGAATGATGTTACCGAAGTTCTAATATCTATTATCTAGCTATTTCCTATAACATAGGGTGAAGCTCAATTTAATTACCACACAAAATGAAGCTCACTTTACCATACAATAAATCTTCATATCCTTGTATATCTGCTGTTAATTTAGGTATCTTCATTGCAGGGACCTAACTATTTTGAAATTGACTTGGATATACATCGCTTTAGCTATATATCAAGGAAAGCACTTCATTCACTACGAGACCGTACAAAGAATGTAGTACTTAATCTGGGCTTAACTATCCAGGTATAGTATGTTCTTGCAAAATTTTATTTGAACACTTTAGGTATCAAGTTAGTCAAACTACTCCCTCTCTTGGACAGATGATAGACTCAATTATTTGATTCATCAGTTGTATCGATGCAATTATTGTCATTCTTTTTATATTTAATATAAAAACTATTAAATTTCCTTGCAAAAGACAATATTAGATTTCTCTAAATTACCAGTATAGGGCGTTCTTCAGTCCACTTTCATTGTTTTCCTCATAATTATACCTTCCGTCATATTTTTGAGTAAATAAAAAGATTGAAAGATTAGGTGGAATTTAACTCGTTGCTGAACATACAATCAAGAAGTATTCCACAGTAAAATCTTTTTGGAAATCCTTTCCAGGTCATGATTTAGAGCACGTTTGGATTAAAATTTACAAACTTAATTTTGGATTAAATTTAAGTTAGTGAGTGGAGTTTGCAAAAGCAAGCCACGTGTTCCTTCTATAAAACTGAGTTTTTAGGCAAAATTTTATGTGCAGCCATACATTTGAGAGTAACCAAACATATCTCTAAATTGAGTTTGGAGCATGCCAAACGAAAAATTATATCTTCCTTCTTTTAGAACTTAGCTTTAGCAAGTCTGATGTTTTTTCCAGCTGACTGATTGCTATATGAAAAAGGTTCCATATTTTGATACCCTTTTTTCTATGTTTTTCACAGGCACAGAAGCAAGAGGAACTGCCAGAGCAAGTCTTATGCTGCTTACAGCTGAATAAAATTGATTTTGCTAACGATGGTCAAATTCCTACCATTGTGGCTCTTGATGATAATTAATTCATGTGGGCATCAGGTGGCAAATTGGGGTAAGACCCAGATGATGTCTATGGAGGAAAAGAAAAGACAAGATTGAGGGTTATTTTGTAAATTTATTTACTTACAATGGAGGAAAAGGAAGAGAAGCAAAATTTAAGCAATTAGTGCTTTCTCTCATGCAAGTTTTTTTTTTTTTTCTTTTAGTGTATGGTTTGGATTTGACCATTTTGTCACTCCTTTGACATCCCGTAGATAATATAGTCTAAGGTCATGTTTCTAGAGGTGGTCAAATGGGGACTTACATGTAAATTTGCGATTCTCCAAGGAGGAGTTGCTGAGTAGAAAGCATTAATTTCTGATAGTTTGTGTATCTTAACGAATCGTTTTCTTTTTATATTTTTTACTCTTTAGCATGATAACACCACATGTCACGTGAAAAAGGAAAAAAAGGACTTACTTATATATTTAGTTTCTTAATTAAAACTTAAAAAGTTCAATTAAGTTTCTTAATTATTAAAATGTTCATATCCTTGTTTAGGTTGAAAATTAAAGTAATCATGAGAAAGATTTACACGGCAATGAGAACACTTAAGAAAAGAAACATAGCAATTTTATTTTTTCCGTCCAATTGAGCTGACGGTGTTAACTTCCCATCATAAACTACGTCAATTCCAAACACCCAAATCCAGCACCCTGACGCCGCGTCGTGCTTCTCCGTCGACCCAATCGTCCAGAACACCGGCAACGCACATTGGAAGGGGGTGAAGAGTTGTTGTAGGGTTTGCCTAGATCGCGAGCTTCGAGCTGCACAAGTTCGAAAGCGAAACTGCGGAGAGTGTTGTGAAGGGAGAACGCTGTGTTTTGGGGAAAGAAGCGGTGGTTTAATAATAGTGGAATTATGATGTGTATTATAACGTTGTTATAGACCCTTGGGCATCATGTTTCGAGCGAGTTTTGTTATGCATTTTAGTTAGATGAAAATGACCCTTAGAGTATGTGACGTCTAGGTGGAAGATAACTACAAATCCTTCTTGGGCAGAAGTTGTTTTGAGATGAGAGAAAATCTAAGATTAAGATGAAATGCTCTTAACTAGTAGTCAAACCAAAATGTTATTTTATGACTCATTGGATTAACCTTAATGCTTGTTAAAGATGACTCGAGTAAGTTTAAGCTTTTTGGTGAAATTTATATAGGGAGTAAAACTTAAGTTTGAACAATTTTATAGAACTAAGAAGTGATTTGTTTTGCTCATTCAGTTAGTATCACGAGGACATCTTAGAGTTGGACCGTTACGATTTCTTGAAGCAAGACTTATGAGTCAAGTATACGAAAGTGAGAAAGATCATGTTGAAGGAAGAGGCTTAGACTCAGGGGTAGGCAAATCATGTATTCTCGATAGTCATTGTGAACTAGGATTGATGGAGCGTGAAAGTCTCGACATTTTTTTTTTTACAAATTAATGGCACATGCAAGATTTAAACCCGTGACTTTCAAGTTATTAATATGACACTAAAGTCTCGACATTTTTTTTTCTTCCTTCTTTTCTTGAACCGTCCCATGTTAAAAAAAAAGGGTCGATCATTTGTTTAGTCGCATGTTCTTGTGTATATTTGTTTGTTTCAAATTGTTATTCGTGTTTCCTATGATATTACCCTAATCCAAATAGTATGTCTTTCACATTCTATTATAGTTGAGATGTCACTCTCGTGAGAAGACTTACTTATGAAATACTATCATTGAGTAAACGAGGATCACCGGATTTAGTTGTTAAGTGCAGATGAGTCTTGTGATCGGAGTAACGGAAAAAGAGTTTCAACTAGACACACAACTTGATATTGAGAATCATATGCGAGATATCTTTTTCTCGATCTTTCGGCAAGTTTCGGGGACGAAACTTCTTTTAAGAGGGGTGGAATTGTAACATCCCATTTTTTTTCATAAATAAATTTAAAAAGTTTTTTAGTAAAAATAATAAAAATAAATAAATAGAGTAAATAATAGGTCGTAAATGCCCCTAGCTATAAATAGCAACCTGCTAGGTTTTTCAGACTGACTCCTCAGCCTCCTCTGCCTCTCATATTCCGAGCATTCTCACGTTGGGAATTTCAAAATCATGTCTGAGCTTATAGGAAAACCATTCGCATTGTAGCCTTTTAATTTCCCGTAGAAAGCCAAAACTGTATCGGCAAAACTATGATCCTGGTTTCGTTAACCGTTGGATTTTCATGAAATTTGGATATGTTGTTCGAAATTCAATTGCGCACACTTCCACCGTTGGGATTGGCAAGATAATATTCGTGGAATGAGAAAAAGGAATCGCATAAAAACAGTACAAGTGGAGGTTTCAATCTCTTCTTCGTCTCTCTGACGTTTGGGAATTCTATCGGAACAGTCGGAGGAATAACTGAAGGTGTTAGACAAGTGGCCAAAGATATCTTAAGAAGGGGGGGTTGAATTAAGATATTACAAACTATTTCCCCAATTAAAATTCTATTTCACTTTCTATTCAAGTTACAAATTCCCTTAACAATGAACTTCTTAAATATTGATTCAAATAGAACAATTTGAATATAAATATAAAACAATAATAAATAAAGGAGTTTAAGGGAAGAGAAAGTGCAAACTCAGATTTATACTGGTTCGGCCACACCCTTGTGCCTACGTCCAGTCCCCAAGCAACCCGCTTGAGAGTTCCACTATCTTGTAAATTCCTTTTACAAGTTCTAAACACACAAGGACAATCCTTCCTTTGTGTTTAGAATTCTTTTACAACAAGAGGCCCCCGGTCTCTCAATCCCTTAGAGAATTAGAAAGAGAAGAAGAATGAATCTCTCTTGAAAGAGATAGATTTTACAATCTGAGCACTCAAATGATTCCTTAATGAATTGCAATTGAATTGGCCAAGGAATTCTTAAGAGGATAAAACGATTTTACTTTTTGAGAGAATAAACACTTGTTGTTCTGAAAAACTCTTAGCAAATTCGTGTTCTAAGTCACATATATATAGACCATTGGTGGTCATGTAAAAGCCTTTTGAGAAGTTGTGACTCTTAGAAATATTTTCTGAAAATCTTGTCTGGTAATCGATTACAGCTTTCAAAATTTGAATTAAAACGTTCATTAACTGCTGGTAATCGATTACCAATATTATGTAATCGATTACACAGTCTAAAATTTGAATTCAAATATTTAATAGCTGTTGCAAAGCATTTTTGGCCACTGGTAATCGATTACATCCTCTGGTAATCGATTACCAGAGAGTAAATCTCTTGAAAAACACTTTTTAAATTAAATTACTTGGCCAAACCTTTTGCTAAATCAATTAGGAATTCCCTTCCTAAAATACTAGTGATCATCGTGATGTTGTGGCTTGTATTCTTGAATCTTTGTCTTGAATTTAAACTTGAAAAGCCCATTTGCATCAAATCATCATGATCATCATCAAAACACCAAAGGCATTGCATTTGCTTCTACAGAAGGAATCTCAGGGAACCGCTAGAGATGCTGCTATCGCTGGCTGAAGACACGTGAGTCCGCTCAGAGGTAATGGATGAGTTATTCACAATTGGGGATTAGTGAGAACATATGTAGGGATCCTTAGAGATATCAATTGGAATGAGTTTTGGGGTGCTTTTGCAATTTTCATTTTATCCTTATAATTATTACAGTGAATTTTATATGTTTGACATACCAATTGTTGTGAAATTGATATGCTATTGTGTTGAGCGTGAACCCTATAAATTGAGCATTTTTCTAATTAATATGAATTGATGAAATAAAGTAAGGAAAAATTTAGAGAGAGATATTGATTTTGTATTTTCTCTTTTTCTTGCTTTTTTTAGGTTTTTATATATAATTTAAAAAAATTAATATCATAATTGAAATTGACCAAAGTGTTCATATAATTATTTAGAATTTGTGCATTGAAAGCTTACTTTGATATTTGTGATTCAATATGATGTATGCTAGCTTATATATATAGAGGTAGTTATTTATATTAATAATTTGTGTAAATAATATTGTAGAGTGTTATAGTATGATTCCAAAAATTATTAAGTGTTGGAGTTTGAGAATATTATGGTTAAATTTGATGAACATGTGTGTGTTGTACCTTATGAATATCATTAGGAATGTTAGGAGATGGTTGATGTGATGTTATGAGATGTTAAAGTGTGGACATGATATTCGATTGTGAATAAGTGGATGTGTTTAACACTTGATGTTACATTAATTATATTGTGAGCTATGAATTATACAATAACCCGACCAGTGTTTATGTGCAGTGTTAAAGAGAAAGTGTAGGTTCCTAGTTAGGAACCAGTGTTAAATTGTAACGCAATTGTGTTAAACATGTTTGAAACATGAGAGTGAGGTCGTGGTATTGTATAATTCATGAGCAGTGTTTACAAATGAAATATGTGATTAATTATGGAATAATATGTTGCCTTGAGATTATAATATTGTTATTGAGATTGAGTAAAAGTGTAAAGTAGAACATGTGTTGAATTGTGAGATACGTGAAAACATGTGATGGTGGATTGTGACATTATGAGATGTGAATTGTGAATGAGTTTTGGTTGTGAATAAGTGTGTGATTAACTCTTGATGTGACATTATTTGTGTTGTAAGCTGTGAATTGTACAATAACCCAACCAGTGTTATCTTGAGAAAAGTGTAAATGCGCAGTGTCAAAGAGAAAGTGTAGGTTTCCTATTTAGGAACTAGTGTTAAAGAGAAAGTGTAGGTTTCCTATTTAGGAACCAGTGTTAAATTGTAGCACAATATGTTGTACGTGTTTAACACACGAGTGCGAGGTCATGGGTATTGTATAATTCACGAGCAGTGTCTGTGTGCTAAAATGATTTTAGGGGTTGGACCTGAATCAGGAGGGAGAGGCCATGACGGACTCTTTGGAGTGTAGGCCTTGGTGTCACCAGGTTTGAGTGCTCCTTTAAGCCTATGTTGATCCCATATGGTTGGAGCATTCTCGCAAAACATCGTGACCCTGACTGGTGTCCCTATGATCTTACTTAGTGAGAGTGACCGGACAAACTCATTGTGTGGTGTGTCTTGTTATGTACTCCTAAGCGCCCCAGGGTGGTTTTTCACTGACATGGTACCACATTGCATATAGGCTTGAGTCTTAACATAACTGTTTCATGTGCTTGCTAATTGTTTATTATGAAATTGATGTGTTATTATGTCTTGATCAGAGCGTGTGATTCTTGTGTAATGTGATTGATGATTGAAAAGTGAACTTTGAATGACAAAGTGGTGGAATTACGTGAATTACGTGTAACTAAGTTTTATTTGGTTTATATGACATGTATATCTAGTTGTCTTATTTCTCTATTAGTTAGGAATGTGATAACTCACTCCTCGTGTGTTGTTTGTGTTTGGATCCTGTGATGATCTTGAACTTTGTGTTCGGGGGAGCAGATGACTAGGTGAATTGCTTTAAGGAATCATGTGCTGAAGGACGTCGGGACACAACGCTCTGATAGGATGTGACATTGGGGTATAGGGTTTTATAGACGACCTTGTTTGAGCCGAAGTAAATTTATTATTTATTTAGAAAAGTTTTATGATGATGTTAGAAAGGTGAATGTGAGCCTGCAACCCTCTTCAAAGGCTTGAATTTAAATATGTTTTAAAAACTTGAATTAAGTTTAATTTTTTTTAATTATTTCTTTTATTATAAGTACATATATGTGTGGGGTAGAGGGTGTCACAATCCGCGCACACAACAAGCATCATCGTGCCACCACCAACCTCCGTGAATCCAGATTCACACTCAACCCAAACAAGCACCATGAACCATATTTGGATCTATTCTTTTGGTTGAGGGTTTTTTTTATAAATTGTTTAACTTCGAATAAAACTCATCCAAGAATATTGTTGTCATCTATCATGATACAAACAAGGCCCTAACAATGCTGACGTGGCATTGCCAAGGCTAACGTGTCACCATGCTAGCGCTCCAACTTCCCACCCAAAAACGTCTTTTCACTGTGCATTAATTGTTTTCGTCGTTTTCTGAGTTTCCCGTACAGTTACCAATGCGTTTTCTAATTTTTCACGCTTTTCAATGTTTTACGCTTTCCATTGCTACACGCCTTTCCAGTTTTCCATTTTCCATTTCCATTGTACCTTTTGGATTGTGGGTTTTGAATTCTCTTCCGTTTCTATTTCACTCTCCCCACCCTTTCTCATTCTCATTCTCTCTTTCTTTCTCTTTTTTTTTCCTACCACCGTTTGAAGACGATGCCTTGGTGCTGTTGTTCTCCAAATGCCGGACGGAAATGAGGGAAATGGCGGACGAAAAACTCAAAGGTTATGCTTCGTTTTCCCTCTCCATATGCTTTTTTTTCGATTTTTTTCACAGCATGTTCATTGTTTCTTCTAAAACTACCATTTTTATCTCAAAAAGCTTCGATTTTTATTTCCAAACTCCATGAATGTGCTTTGTTTTCCCTCTCCATGTGCTTTTTATTTTTATTTTTTTCACTACATGTTCGTTGTTTCTTCTAAAGGTACCATCTTTATCCGAAAAATGATTTATGGGTTCTTTTCTCTCCTATCTTTCTACGTTTTCTTTTTTCATTTGATTTATTTGACCGTGACTGACTATTGTTCTTCCTTTGGAACACAAAAGCTTCAATTTTTTTGTGTTTTCTGTTTTTTTTTGTGTTATAATGACTTTTTGCAGGACAAAAGGTTAAATTTTTTGGTGTTCCTGAGCCTTCTCCGACGTACCCAAAGGCTAAAGCTTTTTTGCTGGGTTTGACAGTTCTTTGCTTGGTTTGGCCAAAAAATGATTTGTGGGTTCTTTTCTCTCCTATCTTTCTACGTTTTCTTTTTTCATTTGATTTATTTGACTGTGACTAACTATTGTTCTTCCTTTGCAAGACAAAAGCTTCAATTTTTTTGCGTCTTCTGTCTTTGTTTTGTGTTATAATGACTTTTCGCAGGACAAAAGGTTAAATTTTTTGGTGTTCCTGAGCCTTCTCCGACGTACCGAAAGGCTGAAGCTTTTTTGCTGGGTTTGGCAGTTCTTTGCTTGATTTGGCCTAAAAATGATTTATGGGTTCTTTTCTCTCCTATTTTTCTACGTTTTCTTTTTTCATTTGGTTTATTTGATGGTGGTTGAGTATTGTTCTTCCTTTGCAAGACAAAAGCTTCAATTTTTTTGTGTCTTCTGTCTTTGTTTTGTGTTATAATGACTTTTCGCAGGACAAAAGGTTAAATTTTTTGGTGTTCTTGAGCCTTCTCCGACATAAAGTTGTCACCGAGAGCAAATTGTGTTCGGCATTTGAAGGACAGGTTTGTGATGTATTTCATTTCTCCTTTTGATTTATGGGTTCTTTTAGTATAAAAGATTGATTTTTTGTTGTGTTCCTCAGTCTTATTGAGTCTTATTTGACCGTGGTTAACCCACTCTTCTTCCTTTGCAAGACAAAAGCCATAGATCATAGTATGTTGGATAGATTACAGGTTCGTTTTCCCTCCCCGTCTTCTTCTGCGTTTTCTTTTTACCCTTTTTTTGTATTTGTATGCGTTTTTTATTTTGATTTTTTATTTTTTCACTGCATGGCCATTGTTTCTCTTAAAGCTACGATTTTTTTCTCCAAAAAACTTTGATTTTTGGGTTTTGTCGGTACAAATATTGAGTAGTGCTTCATTTTCTTTTTCTTTGCAGGGGAAAGCTTCATTTTTTTCTTTACTTAGATGAACATAGTTCGATTACCGATGTTCTACCTTAATAGCACAATATTGAAAAATATGGATCTTTGTGTTGCATTCGCTACCTATTTTTATCTTTTTATTGTGTTGCATGTTTAAGTTCCTTTCTTTATCATGTTCATTTTTGTATTACTTGAAAAAAATGAAGTTTATTACTATGATTAACTTTGAGGTTCACGAGTGATCTTCAGTCTTCTCTAATGTTCCCGTTCTTATTATGACAACGTATTGTACAAAATCCCTGTGTAGATATTCTTGGCATTTGCACTTATACCGGTTAAAAATAAAATAAAAATTACTTTTAATGTTTTTGCGTTTTGTTTCCTTCCATTTCGCACTATTTTATGCCTTCTACGTTCTTATTATGGCTACCTTTTTTGAATTTTATGTTTATTTTGCTTTCGTTTCCAATGAATTAATGTTTCCAAGAAAAATTAATTATTTGTATTCTATCGGCGGTAAAGGACAATGATCTTTCAAATAAATCTATCGTACATGCAAAAATAAATTATTATTAACTCAATCATACAGAACTGATTGCATAAATATATAAAAAAAATTATATCTACAATGTACCTGAACAAAATGATTGTCATAGACGTGACCGATACAAATTATGCGATGCACCGAAGGATCTCCCGGTGGTTGAAATCTAAGAGGAAAGAACGTCGTGCTTTGTTGGTGAGACAAGGATACAAGGATTACATTATATCTTGATGCAATCACATATCCCATGTTGGTTATATCCATCCAGTTATCCATAGTGACCTGAATGAAACAAATATAGACGTCAAAGTTTATTTTAAAGTTATGTCTTAAAAATCAAAAACACAAATTAAATACCGTGATTAACCCATCAACATGTAGTGACATCCTTAAATCCTCAAATTTGTCTGTGCCACCAAAGAGCTTGATATAGTCTTATGCGAATTTGGCAAGTTCTATAAGCAGATGGGTGCGGATCAACGACTAAGAGTCTTCACCCATACCTAATAAACTGGCAACCGCCCGATATCCACAATTTCCATCTGCTCCGACATCAACAATATTATCAATGAAGTTGTGAATAAATGGCTGAAATTGATCCAACATAGGCATCATCCTTCTTGGATTGGGTTGGTCAGAAGATGATGAATTATGCTTCACTGGCGAATTGCTATTTTGCTGAGAATAAAAAGCATCTACATACTCCCAATAAGATGGATCACGCTTTGTTGACCTTGAGTTTCTTTTCGTCGGTTTCTTCGATGCACCTTTTGTGTTAACCTTTGTTGGAGGAGGACACATCAAATTTTGATTAGGGTATGCAATTCCCCGAAGCTTTGTCTTAAGAGTAAACTTACCACAAACATCAAGTTCATCAAATATTTTGTATATTGTTTCCATTTCTTCCTTGATGCTCACCTCAGGCTCAGATATCCCTTGATCTGAAAAACTAAGTCTCCTCCAGAACATATGGATTGAATCCAACGAGATGCAACCAACAACATATTTGGATAGCTCACAAGCACAAGGAAGACCGTGCGTCATTCTCATCACATAACCACAACTGGAAGGATTGTTGCCAACATAGTGAGCATGCTCAAATTCAGCAGCAGTCTGATTTAAAGCATGCATTGAATCCATTCCAAGAAGACTCTTGTATAAGGTTTTTTTGAAGACATGTCCAACGACATGTGTACTTGTTTCAAATGATGCTCTAATTTTCGTGTGCTGTAGCATCATCATGTTGTTCATGGCATCCCAGACACTGCATAAGTCTCCAAGGCTATTTTGTAACACTCTTTTTAAAGCCCAGTGAGCAGATTCAACCCTACATTTCAAATACACAAATAACAATAAACATATACAATAATAAAAATCCATCAATTCATCAACGTTAATCGAAATAAGTGAACAATTTCATACATGTTTGTTGTTGTGTTCCCTAAGTGCATCACCTTATTCGTCCACGTGGTAACAAATTTGTCCTTGTGTGGGATTTTCCATGTATCCTTCACATAATCAACAAACATTGGCCAAGGTGAACAAACCATTTCAAACCTCTTCAGGTACTCATCAAACTGCTGCTCTGAAGGACAATCAATAATAGTTCCCCAGGCATTCATGACATACTCCCAAGCATTTCTTTGACCAATTAACGATTTACATTTGCCCTTCACATTCTTGTTTATGTGAAAGGTACACAACAAATTTGTACACTCAGGAAATACAGTTTTCACTGCATTCATCAATGCTAGGTCTCTGTCAGTGACAATAACTCCAGGGAGGACATCACGTCTTAAAAATATACCTCAGAAGCGTTCTAAAGCCTAAACCACATTATTAAGACGTTCACCCTCCATATATGCAAAACCGACAGAGAATATCATCCCAGTTGGTGTCACCCCAACAAAATCGAGCAGTGGGAGTCTGTATCTGTTTGTTTTGTAGGTACTGTCTATCAAAACCACCAAATTACATGTGTTGGCTAACTTCATTGCATCAAGGTGACACCAAAAGATATCATGAACCACGTCTTCATCTTTTAATTTGTGCCAATGAATATACTGATCTCGTTCAAGAAGCTTCATTAGATGTTGCATTTCAATATCACTTCCTCTTATGGAAGAACGGTATGCACTTCTTGCATTTTATATTTGTTTGATGGCCGTACAACTATTCACATTGTGCTCCTTCAGGATCAATAGAATGCTTCTTGGTTTGACAATTGACTTCGTCATATCAGCAATAAGTGTCTTTTCAGCTTTACTCAATCGCCCAGCATATGGATGTCCAACTAATGACTCGGCCAATTCATGATTATGAATCTCACAAATCAACTTCACCATTCACCCTTGTCCTCCAACCACAGGCTTGCCATGAAGCTTGAAGGGACACCTACATTTCCTAGTCTCAGTGTCTCTTCTAACAAATCCTTTCTTCCTACACCTATACTCGCCACTTCTTTCACATCCAATTAACACAAACGAAGTCCTTCCTCTACTACCTGTATTTGTGTCAGACCTTACAATCATCGCCACAAATCCATTTTCATAAGCAACAGATCGAGCCCACCGCAAAACATACTCTTGACTATCAAACACCTACAAACCAATCCCGATAATTTCAGTTTCCTACAACATATTTATTTTATTAAATCACTCAAAATTATGAACATTATTACCTGAGAAGTATTGAATGCATCCGAACAATCAACATGTGGTTCATTCACACCACATTCTTCTTCATTTTCATCATCCATATCCACTTCTTCAGGCATTATACGTTCATACATCCACTGATCTTCGTCCATCTTAACAATAAATAAAAAAATTTAACAAAAACATACAACACATAACATACAAAACCATACATAATAACTCATCATTACCAAAAAGCCAAAACCCTATTTCATTCTACACGTATAAACAATTCAAATAAAAAATGACAATACAAAAAAAGTAATAAATAAAAATAAATAAAACTTTAAAATAAAAAGAGTCTGCTACGGATCAAGTTGATCCGTAAGTGACTTACGGATCAAGTTGATCCGCGGAACACTTTCAGATGAACTTACAGATCAAGTTGATCTGCATACTTCCTACGAATCAACTTGATTCGTAAGTTCATACTTGATCCAGGGCAATGAAATGCACAAGCGGATCAACTTGATCTGTAAGTTCATACTTGATCCGCGACAATGAATTGTACATGCAGATCAAGTTGATCCATAAATATCTTATGAATCAACTTGATCCGCGTGAAACGCAGTACACCAGAACGCATCCAACACTGCGTACCTCATATGCCATCGTCGACGACCACTGCAACACCAAACATCGCCGCTACCTCCGCCTTTACCTTCACCGAAACGAACAAAACGGGGAAAGCACTGCGCACCGGAGACACAACGGAACGAGAGAATGCGTAAATGGCAGCATTGTGCCATTTTTAAATGCAGGTGGCACTGTTCATGGCGGCATTGTTCATCGACGAGACAGATGGAGAGAAGGAGTAATAGGGGCATTTTGGGGATTTTTTAAAGTTGCTGGGTGCACCAACAATAACGTTGGGTGCATCTAGCAACTCCCAAAAAAGAATAGATTTTGGGGTGTTTTGGGTGGGAAAGTGTTTGTTGATGCAAACTTAGACTTTTACATCAACTGCAAAGAACAATTTAAAAAATACAATACTTTATGGCATTGTAAAAAGGCCGACTTTTGTTACTCAAATTGATGGATATGATGGTAAGAATATAACTGTTGTGTTTTAAATAATTAAGAGATCTAATTAAATATTTGAATAATCGAGGAATTTATTTAAATTTTAAATTATAATTAAAGAACCAAATGTAATTAAGTAAAAAAACAAAAGCAAAGCCTTTGTCATGGTCATGTCTCATATTTTAAATGATAAGTAAACTTAATTGATAAATAAATAAATTTTGGTGCACTAAATATTGAAAATGATGACATATGGAATCTATTGTTAGTAGTTAGGACAAACAAGAAATAAGAAAGTTTAACGACTATGCAATGTTAGTAATTTTTGGTATTCATGATATTAGTGTGAAATATTCATTAGTTTTACGGGTGATTAATCTTTGATAGGAAATTTGGTTGGTCATGTTTAAGAGGGTTTTTTTTTTCTTTCAATCATGTTTTTTCCATTTATAATGTTTGAACTTCATTCATTGTTTAAGGAGATCAAGCTCAGTACCACTTAAATTAACGATTTTTTGATCTATGTAATAATGTTAGGTAGACCAATAAAATTATCATTGATATTCATTATAAAGTAATTAGTGTAAAAGTTAACATATTTATATTATGGATAGTGGTTTGTGATTTATATTGTCAAATTATTTATTTACTCATATAAATCAAAAATTTAATTTTGAAAGACGGTTTAGTTGTTTTATGAATTTAAAGAACATTCAAACCAATCATTTCTCTTGTGAGAACTTTTTTTGTATGAAAACAAGATCGATTCATTTCATTCATGATTAAATTGTAAATACAAGTTGGTATCCTATCAAAATTTCTAAGGCTTGCAAAATCAGTTGCCACCCTAGCAAGAGATAAGGAGCAACATTAGCATGTCTCTTTACAAATTGAACTCTATAGTTTGGATAATGGGAGAGAAAGTATTTACATTGAAGAATGATATTACCCAATTCGGAGAGGTCATGATAAATACTACACAGCTTATCCACCACAACTTTAAAATCCAATTCAAAGACGACATGAGTGTGAGCCCTCTTAGCCATCTAATTAACAGCCTTCCAAAGACCCATGGCTTCACCTTTTGTAATTAATAACAAACACTTCTGCCATTTGGACCTAGCAAAACTGAAAACACCATTGTTGCCTCTACAACATAAGCCCCAACTAGTTAGTCTTGCACCATCTTTGAAAGACACATTGATATTACATTTTAAGAGGCAAATGTTTCAAAGGAATCTTAATATTCATTACTTGGTTGGCTTGGATCCAGTCACATAAGAAGTGTTTCCTAGCAAACACGATTTGATTAGATATCATCCTTTTGTCTTCCCAAACCTTCGCATTGCGAGCATTCCAAATAATCATAGCAAATAAGGAAATTTTGGGTTGAGGCATCTCTTCAAGAACTTTGAATACTATATCCTTTACAGATTTGCATTGCACAATCACCAATGAAACAATATGCTAAATCCCAATATCTTGCTAGCAATATTCACTTTGCTCACAACAGGAAAAAAAAGTCCCGCATTTTCCATACCTTCCTCACAACAAGGGCAAACTGAGGTACCATCAACTTATTTCTCTTTCAGGCTAGCTCGAGTAGGGAGGATATCCTGATAGATCCACCAAAGAAGGAGCTTGATTCTTGGAGTTGTTGGATCAAGTGGCCTTGGAATAATTAAGAATGGGGGGTTGAATTAATTATTAATGTGTCTTGACAAATTAAAAATTATCCTTCTTAATATTACTATATTCAATTAGGCGTTATTACTAAGTTATGAGGAAGTAAAGAACAAAAATAATAACTTAGACAAAATAAAAGTGGAAATAAAAGTACACAGCAAAAAAGTAAAGAGTGTAGGGAAGAAGAAGACAAACACATGATTTATACTGGTTCGGCAACAACCTGTGTCTACATCCAGTCCCTAAGCAACCACCGATTCTTGAGATTTCCAATAACCTTGTAAAATCCTTTACAAGCAAAGATCCACAAGGGATGTACCCTTCCTCGTTCTCTTTGAACAACCAAGTGGATGTACCCTCCACTTGAACTGATCCACAAGAGATGTACCCTCTCTTATTCTCAGTATTACAACCCAAGTAGATGTACACTCTACTTGTACCACAAAGGATGTACCCTCCAATGTGTTAAGACAAATAATTCTTAAGCGGTTAGTCCCTTGAATCTTTGTAAGGGGAAACAAAAGATATCTCAGGCGGTTAGTCCTTTGAAATCTTTTATTTAAAGGGAAGAGGAAGAATCAAAAGAATTATCAGGCGGTTATTCCTTTGAATCTTTTGACAAGAGAGAAAAGGAAGAATAAAAGAATTCTCAAGCGGTTAGTCCTTTGAATTCTTCTAGCAAGAGAGAGAAGGAATGAAGAAGAAGAATAACACAAGTTTTTGGACAATGAACTTTTCTTGAATAAAGAAAGTTTTGAACAAAAACTCTTAGAAGAATGCTTTGAATGAATGAAAGAAATCTGAAAGTTTGTTGTTCTAAAATTCATGTCATGGTCACATATTTATAGTCATTTGATGACTCAAGTTAAAAATTTATGACTCTTGGCAATTTCTTCAAAACTAGTCACTTTTTAAAAGTTGTGACTCTTTTGAAAACTAGTCACTTTAAGTTTGTGACTTTTGAAAAATCTTTAGAAACTAGTCACTTTAAGAATTGTGACTTTTGGTAATTTAATTTTCAAAATAAGTCATTGGTAATCAATTACCATTGTAGTGTAATTGATTACACATCAACAGATGTGACTCTTCATGTTTAAATTTGAAAATCAATGTTTAGAAACACTGGTAATCGATTACAAGTATTGTGTAATTGATTACACAAGTTTGAAATGATTTGAAAATGTTTTATCACAAGTTATGACTCTTGAAATTTGAAATCTAACATTTTAAAACATTGGTAATCGATTACAACTTTGTAAATCAGTTTGAAAAGAAAGTTGGCTACTGGTAATCAATTACTGCTTTCTGGTAATCGATTACCAGAGAGTAAAACTCTTGGTAAAAGATTTTTTTTTGAAAAATTTTCTTGAACAAAATTATGCTATTCAATATTTTGAAAAACTCTTTTAATACTTATCTTAATTGAGTCTTCTCTTTAATCTTGAATCTTGATTGAACGACTCTTTGATTCTTGAAACTTGTTTTGTTTGAACGACTCTTTGATTCTTGAAACTTGCTTTGATTGAGCGACTCTTTGATTCTTGAAACTTGTTTGACTCTTGATTCTTGACTTGAGTCTTTGGCATCATCAAAATAATCATGGAAAGCATTGCTTCCACAGGAGCCACTTTAAGGTTCCAAACAACCATCCAACTGCCTTTACCTGCCATTGACTATTACCCATAATTTCCTTATCATACAAGGGAGTATTAACAACATCGTGCACATCTTGGGGGTGAAAAAGAGCATGAACCAGATTCAACTCCTAAGCCTTAGAATGTTGTTGTATAAATCTTTAACACTTAAAAGCTCACTACCACAAAAATGATCATTAAGAATCCTCGGACCTTACTCCTTCTTAACCCAAGGTTCTGTCCAAATATTAATTTTGGACCCATCCCCAATCTTCCACCAATAGCCTTCTTTCATCACCACTTTAGCCAATAGTAAAAGGGATTATGTTCGCACTCTCCCAATTGCGATACTAATCAGCAAGTGTACTGAGTTGCGCAAGTAGTATAAAATGGTAAGAACCGAGTCTCGAATCACAGGGAACTTGTTTCATTCAGAGAGTATTTATTCAGTAGGTAAACATTTGTATAAAGCCAGTAAATATAAAAAGAAGTTGTGTCTACAGTTCTAATTTAACTACAAAATTAACTATCTAAAGGTGAGAGATAAATAGATGATTAAAAGCGTTGGGTCTTTCTAATGAACCTATTTGATGTTATTGAGTATTTTTCTCTATTTAAGGTTGTTTTTCGTGTTCTATGCCAAAAACAACTACCCAAACCAGGATCCCTCGAGTGAATGGGTCTAACTTTATCTAAACTTCGTTCTAGATCCCTCGTCGAACTTAGCTTAAACGAGTTTCATTAAGATTATGGCATAATATAAACTAAATCCCTGCACTCCGTGTCCAGACATACAATCCTCTAGTCCGCTCTATCCAGTTCTAAGGATTTAAAACACTTTCCAATGCTAAAAATCTTAACTTTACACACAAATGAGTGATCAAGCCATAAGCATGCAAGAATTAAGTGCAGATAGAAGTAATGAACACATAAAAAACAACTTTAAATAGATAGTAAAGGATTTTACATCAAAGTTCAGTAGAAATCCCCAACAAGAGATTTAGTCTTCCGTTGCAAGTTAGCACCTTTCAGCCCAAGAATAGGTTTTTGAAGGATAATTAGGATTACAAAGTGGTGGGGGTGTCTCCTTCACCTCTAAAAACCTAATAATCACTCCTAAACTTAGAATCTCTCAAAGGCTGAGACTTTTCGTCTAAGCTCTTCTCTCTTGCTCTATTTTTCGGCTCTGTTACATCTCTCCCCTTATTTTTTTTTTGCCAACTTTAGTCTTTTAAGGGTTTTTTGATCCTGAAGGCTCGCTTAGCGTCATTTTCTCGCTAAGCATGAGTTAGTGAATTTTCGCTTAGCAAGCTGGGCGCGCTGAGCACGAGAAGAGACAAATGACTCACTGAGCGAGCTGATGACGCGTCGGGCACGTGCATATTACTCACTAAGCACATCTGCCTCGCTTAGCGAGACACCAACTGCTTCAACCTTCTTCTTCTTCATCCTTTATCTTAAAACTGAAGTTGAACCACATTAATTCACAATATTGGGAATATCTACTGAGTGAAATTAAACTAAACATAAAAATATGTACAAGCCTACAAAAAGAACCATAAATTAGGGAAAAGATATAAATTTCATGAAACTTTTCAATACAAAAGTTAGTCGTAAATAACGACTAACAGATTACATCCCATTTTAGCCTCCATGAAATCTCCATTTGGATAATATTTTGCTTTGAAGATCCAAGCCACCATACTGTCTGGGTTGGCCAAAAGGTTCCAACCTTGCTTTCCCATCAATTCTAGGGACAACTTAAGCTACATTTTTCAACAGAATTTCTCTACCAGTTATAAATGGGGCTCAACCCTTCCAAGAATTCAACTTATGCCACAATCTTTCCTTAACATAATTAAAACTGATTTATGCTTCCTACCAACCAATAGGCAAACCTTCCCTAATATTCAAAATATTCAAAATATCTCCCTTTTCAAATTTAGCCACATTCTTACTAAAACAATCCTTTACTTATTAAGGTTTAGTAACTGATTTGAAGCCATTTTGAACTGCAACAAAAATCCCCACGATTATGCCCCCTTCTCTCGCGGATGCCTAAAAGAATAGAAATCAATCGTCCACAAAGATGAGGTAAGACACTATTAGGGCATCACAACTAACTTTGACCCAATGTAAATCACTATGCCCAATAGCTTTTTTAACCATTGTCTTCTTAACCATCAAAGACAACTCTTCCATGCAAATAGTAACAAGTGGGGGAGAGTAGATCTCTAAGCCTTAACCCCATACCAAGACTAATAAGCCCTACAATGTCCTCATTTAGAATGATTAAGTACTACACCAATTAACCCAAATAGGATTGAATCTTATTTTCATCATTATGTCCCTTAAAAATTGCAAATTGATTCAATTGTATGGCTTCTTCTTCATGTAGTGAAGAAGCTCATTGGCAATCAAAGCATTATCCAAAATGGAGTGATCCTTGACCAAGGAAAATTGCTCCCTGGATATACATTTCCCAATAACTGTCCTTAGACGATTTGCTAACGCCTTAGAAAGAATCTTATATAGAATATCACACATGGAGATCGATAAAAGGTCCTACATACCATTTGGATTGTCATATTTGGGGATAAGGGTAATATTTGTTCCATTGACTTCAATAGGAATAGATCCTTCCTCCAACCACTTGTTACAAGCACAAACAATGTCATTACTAGACAGAGTCCAAAATCTCTAATAAAAACCCAGATTGAGGCCATCAAACTCAATAGATTTATCTAGTTGCATATTGAAGAGAGCTTGCTTAAACTCCTCCTAAGTGAAAAGAGTAGCGAGGGCCATTTTATCAACATTAGAAATCCTTCTATCAACTAGCCTTATGACTTCATCACTTTCACTATGACTAGTGGACAGATCTTGAAAATAATCGTGAGCAAGCACCTTCAGTTGAGTCTGGTTTTGGGCAATAGACCCATCATCCCTCACTATAGAAGCAATTTTATTATTCTGCTTCCTAGCAATAGTAGTTGTATGGAACAATCACATATTTTTCTTGCCATCCTTTAGCCAAAATACTTTTGACGTTTACTTCCAATAGCTCTTTCCCTGCAATAAAAGATTAGTCATGTTTTCCCTTAAGGAATTAAAATGAGAGACAAAATATGGGTCCTGTTTATCACAAAAGAACTTGAACCCTCTTTTGCACCTCTTAATCTCATCTTTGAACTATGACTTGAGCTAGTTACGACCCTAAAAGTCCAGGTCACCTACACACCCCAACAACTTACCCATCACATCAAACCCATAGTTTTTCTCCTAACTAGCTGGAACAACATTATCAAGGTCCTTCTTATACAACCAACTATTTTCAAATTTGAAGGCATGCTTGTATTTGATCCTCATCATCTCCTTAATTTGTAAAAGAATGGGCAAATGATCTAAAATAGAACAAATAGGTCGAACAATCTAGCCTCGGGGAATAAACTCAACCACTTGGAAGTTGCCATAGCTCTGTCCAACTATTCTTCCAATGCCACGACTATTGAACCAAGTGAAAGGATATCCTTCTGCAATGATATCTTTCAAACCACAATTCTCCATAGCTTCTTTAAAACCCTAAAAAAGCCAACTAGGGTGCTCCACCCTACCACACTTGTCCTTCTTCATAAGCAGGTTGTTGAAGTCTCCAATGATGCACCAAGGATTGGAGATCCTACTAGCCAAACTCCTCAGTAACTCCCACAAACTCCCTCATTTTGTCACAATCAGGAATCCCATAGAAACCTATAAGAATCCATCCCCTTGTAACCTCATCCATGACTTTTAGATTAATAAAGTTCTTAGCTAAACTCATAACCTCCCCTTTGATCGATCCCTTCCACATCATGACCAAGCCACCCTTAACTTCCTTGTCCACTTAAAATCTTTGTCAAAACCTTCTTGATTCCTTTTTCTTTCTCCAAACCCCTATCATTGTTTCTTAGCTGAGTTTTTATGCAAAATCGGCGTTGATGAAATTTAAATATTAAATACCAGTATGATATAATTCTCTCAATTTTATCGTAATCATTATAAAATTTTCAAAATTATAATAAGTAGTCATAATATATTATTAACGTTCAGATATATTTATCATACTTTTTACACTTTCGAGGATTAAATTTTGTATTTTTATCTTTCAAGGATGCATTTGTCGCAAAATGATCACGGAATGAGAAGAATAAAAGTAAAAAAAATATTATATGACAAATATACCCATATACTTGCAATTAAAGATGTCAGGTTGAAAATGACAAATTCATCCCTTTATTGCACCGCCAAATATATTTGTTGTACTTTCTATACTTTCGGGACTAAATTTTACATTTTTATCTTTTAAAAACACATTTGTCAATAAATTATACATCTAAAGACAAAAATTATTATTTATGTTATTATTTTCGTTGAGGCTCTAGTTCCGTTTATCAACAAAAAAAACAAAACAAACTTAGAAGTAAGACACAAACTCTCCTCCAAATAATTGATTTTCACAACAACATCCTTACAAAACCTATAAATTACAATTTGGCACCTAATTTACTTTCAGTATCGGGTAATTTTCCCTCCCTCGCAATCTGTTCAATACTTCTTTCACACTTGGAATCTGAAATCACAAAACCCTTCACTCCAACCATCACCTCCGGTCACCGGAACCCTCCCCCATGTCCACCGCCAAATCCCGCAACTTCCGCCGCCGTGGCGGCGACACCGAATCTAATGACGGCAACGACGGCGGCACCACCACCACCACTTTTCCTTCCAAGCCCACTTCCTCCGCCAAGCCCAAGAAGAAGCCTCAAGCGCCGAAGCTCCTCAGCTTCGCCGATGAAGACGAACAAACTGACGAAAACCCGCGTCCACGCGCCTCCAAACCCTACCGTTCCGCCGCCACCGCCAAAAAACCGTCGTCCTCTCACAAAATCACCACTCTCAAGGACCGAATCGCGCATTCCTCTTCCCCTTCAGTCCCTTCCAACGTTCAGCCCCAAGCCGGAACGTACACCAAAGAAGCCCTACGCGAGCTCCAGAAGAACACGCGAACGTTGGTCACTAGCAGCTCCTCTCGCTCCGATCCCAAACCCTCCTCCGAACCTGTCATTGTCCTGAAGGGACTCGTGAAACCCTTAGGCTCGGAGCCCCAGGGTCGGGATTCCTATTCCGAAGGGGAACATAGAGAAGTTGAAGCAAAATTGGCCACTGTGGGCATTCAGAATAAGGAGGGCTCGTTTTATCCTGATGATGAAACCATCAGGGCTATCCGGGCGAAGCGGGAGCGCCTCCGGCAGGCGCGCCCTGCTGCGCCGGATTATATCTCGTTGGATGGTGGGAGCAATCATGGTGCTGCTGAGGGGCTGAGCGACGAGGAGCCGGAGTTTCGGGGGCGGATTGCGATGTTTGGGGAGAAGGTGGATGGTGGGAAGAAGGGTGTTTTTGAGGAGGTGGAGGAGAGGATAATGGATGTGAGGTTCAAGGGTGGAGAGGATGAGGTGGTGGATGATGATGATGATGATGAGGAGAAGATGTGGGAAGAGGAGCAGTTTAGGAAAGGGTTAGGGAAGAGAATGGATGAAGGGTCTGCTAGGGTTGATGTTTCTGTTATGCAAGGTTCTCAATCGCCGCACAATTTTGTTGTTCCCTCTGCAGCAAAGGTGTATGGTGCAGTTCCAAGTGCTGCAGCATCAGTGAGTCCCAGCATTGGAGGAGTGATTGAATCGTTGCCGGCTTTGGATGTTGTGCCCATATCGCAACAAGCTGAGGCTGCTAGGAAAGCTCTGCTAGAGAATGTGAGGAGGCTTAAGGTATGGAGTATGTTTATCATGTCCCCATATTGGGGGGGGGGGGCATTTGAATCAAACAGAGCCTAAGTTATTTTAGTCCCTATAGTGTACCATTTAATTTCCGATAGGTCCCTACTGTTAAAATTCCGGAGCTCCCTCTCTTCCGGGAGGTCCCCACCTTGCAACGGATATTGCACTTCCACCCCTACCCTCACCGCTAGCGCCCGCTGCAAAATCAGCGTCGCCGTCGACCTCTCTGACACATGCAAAGGCGAGAAATGGAGAGGAAGGTTTTGACGGCACGGTCGGGATTTTCCGTTTGAGAAATAGCACTCAACGATGATGAATCTGAACCTGTGGTTGTTGCCGTCAACTATGAATCTGAACCTGTGATTGATGTTGTCGTTGGAATCAAATAAGGACTCGAGGTTTATACGTGGTTGAGGGGTGGTTGCAACCATTGTTGACAGCGTTGGAAGAATAGATCTATGGTGAAAATAAGATGGAGGGGAGCGGCGACGGGGATGAAAAGAAACAAAACATTTGTCATCATCGTTGAGTGCTATGTCTCAAACAGAAAACCCCACCGTACACCATGCCGTCAAAACCTTCCTCCATTTCTCGTCTTTGCATGTGTCGGAGAGGTCGACGGTGACGCCGATTTTGCAGCGGGCGCCGGCGGTGAGGGTGGGGTGGAAGTGTAGTATCTGTTGCAAGACGGGGGCCTCCCGGAAGAGAGGGAGCTTCGGGGAAGGACGGCCGGCAACAATAATTTAACGGTGTTAAACAATTTTAACGGTAAAGACCTATCGGGAATTAAATGGTAAACTACTGGACTAAAAAAATCACTTATTAAGTGTAGGGACTAAAATGGATAAGTTTGAAAACTATAGGGACTAAATGGGTAATTAAACCTATTTGCACCATCTAGGCACGTGTCTTTGCTTTTACTTGTTGGGAGGTCATTACAGTGTAGTGTTATTGTGGTTAGTATTAGCCAAGTTGGTTGAGGGACTTCTTACAGTTGATTAGATGAGATTTTGTTTTAATTACATTTAAAAGAAGAATGCCGGCAGGCTTCCAACATGATCCATAGGATTGTAACATATGGGAGATGAAAACAAAAAGGATTTGCACTGTTTTGGTGGGACCAATAACATGCATTTAACATTTTTCCATCCAATCATGGCTGTGCTTAATTGGGTCGGCTGGAGTGTCTTCTACACATGCATACTGTATACAGATAGATAATTACTGTAGACTTGCTCTGGCATGAAATGTATAAAAATTTATCTTAGTTCATTGATATGATTTCTTAAAATCTCATTGTTTTTTTTGCTTCTTTTTAAATTTTCTGTGACAGGAATCTCATGGAAGAACAATGTCATCATTGAGTAAAACTGATGAAAATTTGTCTGCCTCGCTTTTGAACATCACTGCTCTTGAAAACTCTTTAGTGGTAGCTGATGAGAAGTACCGGTTTATGCAAAAGCTCCGAAATTATGTCACAAATATATGTGACTTTTTACAGGTAACTGTATTTCTTGTATCCTTCTGTCTTCGTTGTTCCTTGTCTTCCTTCATAATAAAATTTGAAGTGAGATTGGGTTTCAACTGGTTCACTATATTATTTCTTTAAGTTCTCTTTTTCCTCTCATGTCATTAGTTTTGCTTCTTTTTCTTCTTTCCTACATCCTTCTGTGTTAACTACTTTGATAATGAGGTACCTATGCTATTGCTGCTTTATGGTGGTGGAAATGCTTTATGGAGATAGGCTACCTATACAGTTTTATGGTGTATTTAGCTAGAGTGAAATATTCATGGTTTGAAGAAATTTTCTTATTCCTTTGATCTGTTATGGGACAGAATTGGTCCTCTCTCTGGTGCATGGTTTCTTAAGGGTTATGTAGGAGACAAGAGAGCTGTAATGAAATGACGAGCTTATTTTTCTCTTTTGTTTTGTTTGAGGATATCTTGACATATCCTTGTCTTGGTATTTACTTGTTTCTTCTCTCTAATAAATTAAGTACCGAGAGCAAAAGAAAAGATAGTGAGTCAGATGTCTGCAAAACATGTTTTAACCATTGTTATCAATCGTGGAAAATGGCTCAGATGGCTGTGATTTCACACGAAAGTGGCCATGAATTGAGCTGCTGCAACTGCGTCACAAAACTGTTCCACAGCAGGCTGCACAGAAGCAGGGGGGGCACAATGCAACACAGCTATAACGGCTCTATCACGTGGGATTGACTATTATGCTATAAACCACTTTGAAAACATGACAGTGATACTTTTAAGAATGTTGAAGAATATCTATTTTCTTATTGCTGGATATTTAAAACTTAAACATAATTATCTGCTTGTCATTTGTGAATGCTATTATGCATGGCATCATTTATTGAGGCTGTAACTAAAGTTATCTATTATGCTATGATTTTTACTTCAGCATAAAGCATTTTACATTGAGGAACTTGAAGAGCAGATGAAGAAACTTCATGAAGATCGTGCATTAGCCATTTCTGAAAGAAGAGCCACTAACAATGATGATGAAATGATTGAGGTAGAAGAAGCTGTAAAAGCTGCAATGTCAGTTTTAAGCAAGAAAGGTAACAATATGGAAGCTGCCAAAATTGCTGCTCAGGAAGCATTTTCTGCTGTAAGAAAACAAAGAGATCTGCCAGTGAAGTTAGATGAATTTGGTAGAGATCTAAATCTTGAGAAACGAATGAATATGAAGGCAAAAACAAGGTCTGAGGCTTGTCAACGTAAGAGGTCACAAGCATTTGATTCTAATAAGGTCACATCCATGGAATTGGATGATCATAAAATAGAAGGTGAATCAAGCACTGATGAGAGTGATAGTGAGAGTCAAGCATATCAGTCACAAAGTGATTTGGTGCTGCAGGCTGCTGATGAGATTTTCAGTGATGCTTCTGAGGAATATGGTCAATTATCCTTGGTCAAAAGTAGAATGGAAGAATGGAAAAGAGAGCATTCGTCAAGCTATAAAGATGCTTATATGTCATTGAGTCTTCCACTGATCTTCTCTCCATATGTAAGATTGGAACTCCTGAGGTGGGACCCACTTCACAATGGTGTAGATTTTCAAGAGATGAAATGGTATTGAACTATTCCTGTGTGTTACTAATCTTGAAAATTCAGAGGTTTTATTGGCTCAGGATTGTTTTTATTAGCCACTTAATTGCACTCCATAGCTTGATTATATATTATGTGAGTATCTTTTACCTTCCATCAATTTATATTATTTATTTGGTTTTTCTTTGTCAGGTATAAATTGTTGTTCACTTATGGTTTGCCTGAAGATGGAAAAGATTTTGTTCACGATGATGGAGATGCTGACCTCGAACTTGTCCCAAACTTGGTGGAAAAGGTTGCACTTCCTATTCTGCACTATGAAATTTCCCATTGCTGGGACATGGTGAGTCAACAAGAAACAGTGAATGCTATTGCTGCTACAAAATTGATGGTGCAGCATGTGTCTCATGAAAGTGAAGCTCTTGCTGATTTGCTAGTTTCCATTCAAACACGCTTAGCTGATGCTGTTGCTGATCTTACAGTATGTTCTGAAAACCAACATTTACTAGTTAGAAGTACATTTCATGTATCTTCTTTTTGACAAGTACATTTTCATGTATCTTATTTTATCTTTAAAGGTTAAAATCTTTGCACATATAGGTATATTCGATGTTCATTTTCTGTTGTATTGTAGGTACTGGAATTATGAAGCATTTGCTGATAAATTATCTTGTCTACTTTTTAGGTCCCAACATGGAGTCCGTCTGTACTAGCTGCTGTTCCAGATGCTGCACGAGTTGCAGCATATCGGTTTGGTGTGTCTGTTCGATTGTTGAGAAATATTTGCTTGTGGAAGGATGTATTTTCAATGCCAGTATTAGAGAAGGTTGCTCTAGATGAGCTTTTGTGCAGAAAAGTTCTACCTCACTTAAGAGTCATATCAGAAAATGTTCAAGATGCAATAACAAGAACTGAACGGATTATTGCTTCCCTATCTGGGATCTGGGCTGGTCCAAGTGTCATTGGAGACAAAAAGTATGTTGATGGTACTTTGTTAAATTTGTGACATTGATGATTACATCTGTTTTGTTTGAATAAAGATTATGCACATACTTGAGACTCATTTGAATCACATTACTGTCAGTTTGCATACTATCTCGAGGTAAATTGGGTATTGTACAGGCAATTGGGGTACTATTAAGTTCATACTTACAGTGAGGCTAATGGGATTGTTTGAAATTTGAGTAGAGTATGTAGGTTTAAGAGGTGATAATCACAATGAATTTGCTTCTTACTGGTCACGAAGTCATTTAACTCTAGTCTGATGTCATTTGTTATTTCTTTTTTATATGCACAATAGAGTGTTACCTTTATTATTTTGTTATGATTTTTGGTCAGAAATCTAATACTTCCTGTCCTTCTCACATTGTAGCCGTAAATTGCAGCCTCTGGTGACTTATGTGCTGTCACTTGGAAGGATTCTGGAGAGAAGAAATGTGCCAGAAAATGACACAAGTCATCTAGCTCGTCGATTAAAGAAAATACTAGCTGACCTCAATGAATATGATCATGCTAGGAACATGGCTAGAACCTTCCATCTCAAGGAGGCATTGTGAGCTTGCTTGGAATTCATGTTTTGTTATAATTGGTGTCTTGGTTTGTTGTGGAGTCTGGCCCTAGGTTAACCCTTCTTGGTGCAATTTTAGATAGCTTTTTGACCTTTACACAAGTCTTCATCAGAGTATGCTTATGATTGCATCTTGACCTTCAAATCCTGAGGAGGCATCATTCTCTCTTACAATAGAGGGATGAAGACTTAATGGAACATTTGTACCTAATTGAGGACCTCCATTGCTCCTTGTGAACCACGATTAGGAACCAAATAATCATTATTCCCTATCTCTATTTGGGGGTGCAGAGGGAGTTTCATTTTATCTTTTTTCATTACCTATGCTTATGCTAGAGACCCTGGAGGACATTGTAAAATTTTCCATACTCATCTAATTATAGATCACATTTGATATTGATATGAAATAACTTGTATAAGGTCCATTCTAACATTATTTTTGGTAATTGAGTGGATTTGGTGGCAGAGGTATTTATATTATGGTTTTAAATTCTAATAAATGATGTGAAGATATACTTTCTCTCCTTTTCATTTTTCCTGCCAAATTGTCACCAAGTCAGTGTGAATGGTGTTTCCAAAATGTTTACAGAATGCAAGTTTTAGATCAGACATTAAGAGATCCTAATGACCTCTAACCCTTTTTTCATGTGCTTAGTCTTAGGTCTTATGTGGAAATGTGCAGGATATGCAGAATGGGAGATTCTTGCCCTATAGACCTCATCCCTAGGCCTTAAGTCTGTAGGCTAAGTCTGAAAGGCCCATAGTTGTTAATAGCGGGCGTCGCGGCACGGCGCCCATCCGCGACGAAGAGGAACGTAGCGGCGCGGGCGTCGTGGCCGCTATCGCGGCGGAGCGGCGCGGGATCTGGACCGGATTTTCGCACCGCTACAGTGACGCCGTGAAAATTTTGAAAATGCCCTCACTTAATGCGGGAAAGTGAGAGTATTTTTGGTATTTTGCTTTTTGTATTACTCGGCCAACTCTCCGTCCAGACCGCTCAAAAACCCTAGTCTCCACTCTCCAGACCTGCAACTGCGACCGGCGAAGCTGCGAGGACGACGACGAGTCTGCATCCTGCGAAGCTGCGACCCTGACACCTGCGTCCTGCGTCCGGCGACCCCGACGACGAGTCTGCGCTGCGCCGCCACCTTGCTTGAGGTGAGGAAGACGTGCGATGAGCTGTTGACCCCTATAGCATTTTTTTTGTGTGTGACACTGTGTGACTGTGATTTTTTTATTTGTTTTTTGAAAAATGTTATATGATTTTTTGTGTGTGTGACTGTGACTATGAAAAGAATGCTTATTAAATTGTTTTGTGCGTCCTGCGTAGGCTTTAGTGATTTTTTTTAATTAAATTGTTTGAGGCCTTTCACAGAAGAAATCTATCTAAATATGCTTATTAATTTTTGTTTCTAGAGAAAATTTAATTGCTCCCCATATAAGATAGGTGGTTATGTACTGTAACTCAATATTCATCTGGTGGATGTTACTTGTGTGTTCAGTTTTGGCAATGTCATTTTGATATTTGGTCTCGACCAGGAACGATCCATATAAACCAATTATCCCAGCATTCATTTCACTTTTTGGGCTATTTTTTAAGTATTCGGCCCAATCTTTCAGTGGTATGAAATCAGATGTTGCAAAATTCATTTCTAATAAAAATGGTTATGAAAAGGCTTGATACAATAGTTCCAATTATTCCTCTAATTAGATCATTGGCGAAAGCAAAATTTTGTAATGTATTTGGCCATCCCATTAGTAAGCCGGTTTGGGCCAATTTATCTGATTTTGATATTATTGACCAGTTTTTGCGGATATGCCAAAATTTTTCTCATTATTACAATGGATATGCCGGTTTGGTCACATGAGCTTGGCTGCACATCAATAATTAAATTCAGGCCTGTTTTGCTATTTTGACCTTTGCAATGTAGATACTTGTTTTTATTCATAAAACAGAACAGAAAAATGAGAAAAATATAAGTAGGATAAGATTTATAATGTGATAAAAAAAGATAAAAATGACATATTATTAAGGCTACTTTAGGCTTTAGCTTAGAGGGATTAAGGCTTTAAGCCCTTTATTTGCTTGACTTTCTACTTTATGTTTTGTAACTTTTGTTTAAGTAATTATATTTTGAGTTATTTTTCTGTTTTTGAACTTATATATATACATATTATTAATTATTTAACATATATAAAAAAAACATTAGAATAACGGTCATTCCGCTCCGTCGGTATTGACAACTATGAAAAGGCCCTACTTCACAATTTATTATATCATTGTTGTTGAGTATCACCCATCCATACGTCGTATGCATCTGTTGTGTAAAAAAAAAGTGTCTCTTTCTTCTGGAAAGAGTGAGAATGTGATTGGTAATTGAGTTTGGTGCATAATGTGTTGTTCTTCAGGTAGTTTATAATCAATTGATCTTGTGAAGAAAAGAAAGATGTTTCTTTTTCAATAAAAGAATATATATATATATATATATATATATATATATATATATATATATATATATATATATATATATAAAGGACTGTGAATTTAGTCAAAGAATGTGTCTTGGTTGCTGTTTGGAAGCCGCTTTAACTGCAGTCGTCCCTAGCCTGCCTTAGTTGTGGCTACTTTCGGGCTGTCTTAATTGCAGTCTCAAGGCTGATGTTTAGTCTCATATCAACTAGAGATATGACTTAAATATAACTTAAAAGCTTGGGGAGTCCTTACCTTACAAGCCAATTTGTGGAGTGGGGTTGAGTTAGGCCCTTACCAAATTCTAAAGAGTTTGCCTTTGGAATTTGATCTATTTTTCTGCCTTTCCTTCCCCAGATGTAAATTTTGTTGTTTTTGTGGCAGGCAGTTTCTTTCTTCTCAAGAAAGTTATAGCACAGTGCCTGAATCCTTTTGTGAGTTGGCATCATACATGGAGATTCAATATTAGGTGGTTATAAAAATTAGCTTCCACAATGGGAGGGCCGTGCTTTAAAACCAATCAAGAAGAGTAATGATCATAAAAAAGAAACAAAAATTCTAGATAACTTGAGAGAAATATTTCCACTTCACTTGCTGACATACCTTTGAACTTGGCATGAAGTAAAAAAAAGTTAATTGAAGTAAAAAGTACTTTTGAACTAAGCAATGCTGGAAGCCCATGTGAGAGACTTCCCCCTCACTCTTTGACTTTCTTTACCTGGACTTTGAGAAGGGTGCTTCAGTCACGTGCCGGAAATCTGAGGTTTCTAACATGAAGTTTCATCTCACCCCGCTACAACACCACAGCCATAGTCAAATTGATGCAAATGGTAATGTTTCTTTCTCCCAATCTCCTTTTTGGAATGAAAACAATCAAGAGATAAGAAACTTGTAGTGAGTAACTTGTATCCGTTTTTTCGGTTCTTTGGTTATTTATGATTTTCTTTATGTTGTTCTCAATGAAGTTTTGATGATGGTTCTTATGGCGTTGGATTTATTGAATTTCATGTTGTTGACATAGATGCCTTTGATAAAGATGATGAGCAATTTTATTTTGCTGGAAAAAGCCATGAGGATGCCTGGTTTGACACAGTTAGCAACTTAGCATTATAGAGTCTGAATTAGATGATGACTTCATTAGTGTACATGGAGGTGATGCATTTATATCATGTTTCTACCTTGTGACTATTTTACATTTGTTACTTCTCATGTTTATTCAATTTCTCTGTTTCTTCCTTTGTGGCCAACAGATTGTTCCCCTATGTGAGTATTCTTTTTCTTTTTTTGGTCAGCAAAGAAGAGCATATATATATATATATATATATATATATATATATATATATATATATATATATATATATTAAATAGGTGTCAGAAATACCCAAACATTTACAAAAGACAGAAGCTATGTAACCTCCCCTCCCACACAATCCATGGATGATTATGAGATATTTATGCATTGTTTATCATAAATATCAAATAACCATAAAATATGTACCCTTCCCTAGTCAAAACATATATTCCCAACTACATTGAATACATGAAATTGCTATTATCAACAACTAGCAAATATAAAAGCCCACCGAAACTGTGTATGTACCTATCCATGTACAGGAATTAAAACACCTAAACAATGCACCACACGTTTATTGATAGGACTCCTGAGAATGCTTTATGATGAAAACTTGACTATGCAACCAATAGTTGTGCCAGCAATGCTTTGGGAAGTGTCCCAAATACTCAGTTATTCCACTATGAAAGAGCATCATGGTTTGGTGATTCAGGGTGTAGATATGATGAGGGGTTTTATGAATGCTACTTCAAAGTAGATGGAGGTATATTAGGTGACCCCATTAGCAGTTACTTAAGATAGTTAGATATTCATTAGATAGTTGGTAGAATAATTAGAGAGTTGATTGGTTAGTTGGGGGATAGGTTAATTAGAGATATGAGGCATGTTGCCTATAAATAAGATGGGAGGAAAGAGAGAGATCATCTTGTCTTTTGTAAGAGGATTTTGGCCTTTGGGCACTAGGAGGGGCAAACCCTTGAAGTTCTGCAATTTTGGAAGTTCTCTTTCTGTAATTCTGATCTAGTTTCTACTTTCTATCAAAGGAACTATAAGAGTGGGGGAGGTTACTTTTAATGACATGAACCACTCTCCATCAAGTCTTCAACCATCACAAAGAAAGCAGCAACAGGCAGTTTTATGCTTCTGTGAAAAGGAAATCCATTGATGGAAATGAGAAAACTGTATTATGTGAGTATAAAATGAATTAAGATTTTTCATTTGTTTCTATAATTCAATATTTAGATCTTTATCGCTTAAAAATCATAGAAGGTAAAATATTGTCTTAAAGCTTGCAGATTCCCTTGTCTGAGAGATTTCTTTAATGTCCTAGAGCTGGGCTTCAGATTCTAAATACAACTCAAAAAGCCATGCCCTTTTTCCTGGTCTACAGTTTCACCTTCAGTGTTCAGCCTCCGTGACTCCATGTATAAATTTTTTTTAGGCATGTTTGCAAATTGTATCTATCAATCTATGTTATGCAGTCTATATCCATTAATCATTTGATTTCCTTTTATTTCATATGGAAACTTGATATTATTATTGTTTATGTACTTTTATATTACTTTATTCTTGTCTTTTCTTTTTCTCCGCTGTAGCCGTTTGTTCAGAGGGTGCAGTCTGCACCCCTTTCTTCTCTTGTACTCAATGACCTTGTGTCAATATATATAAAAGTCTTTTGGCTAAGTATTGGGACTCAAGCTTTACCAAAATAGAACTCTTAAGTCTCATGTTGGTATCAGAGCGAGAACGGTCCTGCTCTGGAGTCTCATCGTCGTCAGCCATCAGTCTGCCACTGTTGATTGTCGGAAAATTTTCCGACGAACTCAGGGTTAGGTGCGCCTCATTGAGTGCAACCCAACCCCAGTGGTTTCGAGAGCAAAAGCTCTCTCAAGCGCCGCCATCCTATCACCGGAATGTCGCCGTGCCTACATGGTTGTCTTCGTCAGCTCCTTTTGGACCCAATACAATCCTTGTTTGGCTCTAGTTCTCTCATCCGAAAAGTGGGTCTACAATCCACCCCTAGTTTGTTTGATTCTTGCTCTATAAGTGTATATGAGTAACTAACTCTGGTTAGTTTTATAACTGTAGTCAGTTGACAGTTAGCTCTAGCTAGACTTCAGTTACAATTGAATCGCAGCAATATAAATAATTCTCTTGTAAGAGATCTTGGTGTCTTTGTAATATTTTCTAAATGCAATATACAAATCCCTTTTTCTCTTCTCTAGAGTTTCTACATGCTCATCGGTAATTTTCTTGTGCTAAAAATTTGGCATCTACAGGGTCTTCTGCAACTACTTCCTCCACTGGACCTATTTCTCCCTTCTCTGCGACTCCCACTATCACAACTGAGAAACTCAACTGGAAAAATTATCAGTCCTGGTCTGATTCAGTTGAGATGTGGTTCCTTGGTCAAGGATACCATGATCATCTGGAGAAGGAAGTGAATGAAGTTCCTATTGAGAATAGAGCTTAGTGGCAGAAACTTCACTGCCAGCTATGGACTGTTCTATGGCAATCTGTAGACCCTGAGTTACTAGAGATACATAGGTCATTCCAGACTTGTTCTTCTTTTTGGAGGAATGCCCATGATGTTTTTGCTAATGACATTCAACGTCTGTTTGATTCAACTCAGAAGGTTGTTTCCCTCCAACAGACCAACCATGATACGATTTCACACACGACTAAAGCTAGAGCTGTAGTTGAAGAATTGAAAGAGCCTAAGTGAAGAAAAATACTAAAAGAATTAAGAAAAGAAAAAAATACTAAAAGAATTAAGAAAAGAAAAACATGTCTCTTATAGTAGTCATAACTCTTGCAAGAGCCTAAGTGAAGAACTTCGTGACTATTATGAAGGAAGGCATAGGTCACATCTTAGACTTCACTCCCATATGAGAGTAAAGGAAAGAAAGCCTCAAGAGGCTAACATTAATCTCCCATACTTCCATGGGAAGGACAACGTAGAGGCTAACTTAGATTGGGAAATAAGGGTAGAGCAAAAACTTAAAAGAAAGTCTACTTTAAAATCTTATGGCTCTCACTCTTATCCAAAGAAAGACCAAGGTCTAGGCATCTTAGGGGCTGCACCTTCTAAGCTCGAAGATGATAAGGGGAAGACAATAGAAAAGCAACTCCCCAAGGCTAGTATGCAAGAGAAGACTAGCTCTATAAAGTGCTTTAAATGTCTTGGAAGAGGACACATTACTTCTCAATGCCCCACCAAGAAAACCATGATTTTGAGGGGCCAAGAAATTTATAATAGCCAAGATGAGGCTACTACTTCACCTTCCTCTAGTGAACGTGAAGAAGCAAAAGGGGAAGAATCTAGTGAAGAAATCTACCCCCAAGAAGAAGGACAACCTTTAATGGTTAAGGAGGTAAGTGTCTCCTCCAAGAGGTTAGCTAAGAAGGAAAGTCATTTTGAAATAGAGACAAATATTAAAGAAACTTCTCCTCTTAGACAACCTCCACATTTTCTCCTTTGTAAAAAGATACTTGTTAGCATTGTCACACCTCTTCGACTTTAGTTTATTCCTTAAGTAAAGGAGTTGTTGGATGAGGGTTTGGTTCACAAGAGCTTAAATCCCTTGTGATTTGTCGGTGCCCAAAATAGGTATTATTAGACATCAAATCCCTAAAATAGGTGGTATGATGAATGTTTTGAGTGGTGCAACCCTCTTTTGTAAAATCACTCGTGCACCCAACATCTTCATGATTTGTGTAGATAGGGACTCATTAAGTAGGTTTGTTCTTATTTTTAGTTTCAATACAAACTTAGGTACTTATATGGGACACCTTAGTTTTGTCATACTTTTTGGTAGGAATAATCAACATGAAAATATAGAAAAAGGTATGTTTTATTGCATTACTTTTCTTAATTTTTTAAATATTGATCAAGGGGTTCCCATGAACCCTAAGAAAATAAAGGACATTCCTGAGTGGCCCACTCCACCAAGTATAAGAAAAATTTGGGGCTTCTATGACTTTACAAAATTTTACAAAAGGTTTGTCCCATATTTTTCTATATTTGTAACACCACTCATTGAGTTGGTGAGGAACCGTGTTCCTTCATGGGAAGATGCCAACGAAATGGGTTTTCAGACCTTACCTTACTTCAACATACCAAACACCATTAATACATATGTTTTTGTTCTTTTTACAGGTGTTGAGGAAAAAAGCCCAGAGTTTCAAAAACCTCAGGATTTGAGGTCAAATCCTTTTCAAGGGGGAGCGAATGATGCAATCCTACCCCGCAAGGGCATTGGATAGAAGACTCTAAAAAGATTGGGTCGGAGATGCAAGAGAAGGCCCTAGGGTTCACATGAGTCTTAGGGTAGATTTCGGGCCCATGGGCTAAGTATGAGCCCGCTTATCTTTGTACATATTAGATTAAGGTTTCATTAGTTTTGAGCCTTGTATTTAGGGCTCCATAATATAGGTAAGGTACCCTAGAAATGTAGGAATTTTCAGCCCTTGTATTTTAGGGCACCTAGACTAGTTTTTTGTATTAGGGATAGTTTTGTAATTTCACATGCATTAAGTGAATATTTGATGTGTGTGGTTGGAAATAAATTTAATTGAATTGGAAGAAGCCCAATCCAATTAAATTGTAGAGGGGGAGGTGAGCATTTACTTGTTACACCCCATTGTCACATCATATAGTCACACTTTGTGCATGTCCTTCATGCTTTACATGCCTCATGACACCTAAGCACACTTAGTGGAGAATCTTGGACTTGATCTTGGATTAGTGGGTTGAACCATAGCTAAAATTCACTAATCATAATTAGTGAAATTTTGGCTCCAAAATTTGGCTCCACAAATTCAATTTCCAATTCAAGTGAAATTTGAATAAAACTTCAAATTTCCCTTCAATTTTGTGTGACACTTAGGCTATAAATAGAGGTCATGTGTGTGCATTTTTTTAACTTTGATCATTTGAATATTAAACTTTAGATTTCAAAACTCATTTAATGCACAAAATTTTGTGCTCTTCTCTTCCTCTCCCTTCATTCATCTCCTTCTTCCTCCAAGATCTTATCCATGGTCTCCTATGGTGGTGAACTTCTTCTAGACTCATCTTCTCCTTGAAGTGACATCTCCTCTCTCTCTTCCTTTCTTCATTCCGCTGTCATTCATCTTCCAAGAAGCAAATGAATCCATCGATGAAGAAGATCCTAGGCCTACAAGCTCCAATGGAGCTTACATCAATACAATTGTCAAAACTAACTGATTAAAACAATATTGATACATATATTGTAATACAAGCTGCTTCAGTAAAGTGAACTCCAACCTAGTTTATATGTTTTGAAGGTTCATAGCAAACCGTTGGAGTGAGACTTCCCCAAAATATATGTACATCAACATTGTAAGGTTCACATTTTCCACAACATATTTTGGGAGTCTCGTTTTTACCAAAAGAAAAGTCTGCATCATTAATATACATAAATGAAGCATAAGATAAGAAAAAATGATAGTAAAATTGATCTTCCAATAAGTAAATAAAAACACAATGTAACATATTGTTGTGGTGATTGAAACAAACGTTTGACATCATCGTAATAATCAAAATATATTATCTCGACAAGACTGTTTTCTTTTCTTAGTTTCTCTATGGCTTGTTTAAGTTGATCATTGTAGTACTCATGAAAACATTGTAAGTTGCTAAGTACCCAAATTCATCATAGTCATCTTTGTTACCACTATTCACTATTATCAGTACAACAGAATTACATCCAATTACCACTATTCAATAATTAGGAGAACCATTTGACAAAGTTCTACAATGTTTCTCTTTAATAAGATAAGTGAGTTAATATCATTTCCACCGATCTCTCCCAGTAGAAACAATGAGTTTTTGAAGTAGTTTTCGCACTCTGTCATATAAGGGAGTTAAGAATGTATATTGAGAAAATTTCATGTATGAACAGGAAACATTACTAAAGGAGTTTTGGCAAAAACTTTATTTTTGCATAGGGAAGGTTTGAGTTTCTTAAACCAATCAAGTTGAACACTCAATGAATTAGTTGTTGATGGTAGAGCGAGTCTTTTTTGTGTGAAATAGTCCATTTCAAGTGCAATTGCACCGGTAACTACAAAATTTACTCCATACCCAATGTCTTGGGCTTTGGTGAGATCTAAATAAGCTGGCAACATTGACAACCCATATGCCTCAGCTACAACTAAAACAACCATAATACATATATGTTAGTTTTTTCTTTAATCACCAATATATTGTTTGTGTTCCCTTCCTTTCAAGGAAATTTATTTAAGCTAACCATGAAAATAGGGGCATATACCTATAAAATTTATAATCAATTGTCCATTTGACGTACATTTAGATGGATGTTTGAAGTATGTTGAGCCATAAGGGGTGTTGGCATCCCTAGATGGGTGATAAGTAACAGCATTTCTAGTGTTACTTATAGAGTTACCAAAATTGAAAATAGCTTCATAGGGGAGAGGATCTGCATTTGAAATAACATTTCCAAGAAAACCACATGTAAAGGTGACGCTAAAGATAATGAAAATCTTCATGATTTGCACTTATCAATTAGAATTGGGCATCATATATTGTCACAAAAACCATCCCTTCATCTCACCATGTATCTGTCACATTAATTTTGACATGTTTTGTTCCTTAAAAAGAGAGTTGCGAGCTGATATATTTAACTAATGCATATACATCCTTGAATATAAGTTTGTTTCTCCTTAGCGTTGTTTGTTGTGTTATTATAATTTTTGGTCTTTCTATGACAATTTGATGCTTCCACTTGACTCTCTGTAACAATATTCAAACACAACAATTAAATGATGCAACAATATTCTTGTATACACAAATAAAAGGTGTATTTATCCCCTGACAAACTATCTGCGCTTTAATCATAACTCATTTTTGGATCAAAGTTATTACAATATATATTACTTAGTTTTGTTTCACATTTGAATTAGGGGTATAATTTTTCTAATGAGTGGTATTAAAAAAGAGGATCCAAATGTTTTACATTTCAAGAAATATAATTATGTGGAAAATGACTAACCTATCATATATTTAAAAAAAATTGCTTTATTTAAAAAAACTCTAACGGGTTAAATGTAGAAAGCTAAAGAAATTTTTTATCTCGCATTTGCACAAAATTTAAATCTTTTATAATTTTTTATCTTCACCTTTAACAAGAGCTTGAATATTGGTTGGTTATTTCCGTCCTAAATTATATATATCTACTATGTATAGATTATTTCAACGTGATAGGCCTATTAGCCTGTTTAAGGATAAAAAGTCCGTTAACCCATTTTACAAGCAGTTTAATTTTTTATTTTTTTTAAATAATGAGTTATAAGTGGTTGGTTTGCAGGTTGATCTACCATAACCTTGCCCAAAAAATACAAATATAATATTTTAAAATTACTATTTTAATTATTTTCAATACATCCCTCTTTAATCATATAAACAAATATATATTCATCACAAGTTTTTTTCCTCCTAAAATAACAAATGTCTTTTTCTCATCAAGGTTGCTAATAAAATAAATTTAAAATGTTGATTGTCAATAATTTTAACATCCTCTCATGAGTATATACTAAACTTTGAAATCAATATAACCTGAAATATCTTTTTCAAGTAATTCTCCCTAAACACATATGTTAAAAATATTTATTAATAATAATTTTTATACTGGATAGAATTATTAATAATTTATAGTCTATTATACTGTATGCGAGGAATAATTCCAATAAATGTAAAATCTTTATTAATATAAATTAAAATAACAATAAATACTATAAACATGGATTGATATTGGTCAAAAAAATCTTAAACGATGTCAGTCAAAATACAATCTTAAACGATGTCTACTAAAGTACATCATCAACCTATGTTAGTCATAAAAGCCCAATCCTTACTGATGTTGGTAAAAAAAAATACCATCAAATTCTTTAATTATTAAGTTAGATTAATTTTTTGATCGATTACGTATTAATACAAGGATTCATTAGATTTTAAAAATTAGTGGATGAATCATTAATCATCCATAAAATTAAATGGGTAAATCAAATCCATCATTTTTTTTAATGGATGGTGGATAAGTGAATTTATTTGTCATGCCAATCCTAGGTACTTAATAGCGACAATGTTTCTAAAGGAAGTACGAGGCAAGAGGACTCATCCAACAACACTTCAGCAAGGACAATACCACCTAGGATCCGTTAAATATGAAAACGGAAGCTATTGGGCATGCAATGCATCTTGTTGTTGTTAGAGGAATGAGTCATCACACCACACTATAAATAAGAATCTCATCCATTTTCAAAAAAAAATTTACTATCTATAGGAACTAGTGTGATGCTACGTGGTGGTGGCACAAAATGCAATAGAAGTGGGAATCAACGACAAAGAAGTGGTGGGCAAACATGAGCAGAAGTTTGTGGTGAACTAAAC
The DNA here is from genome assembly GCF_000004515.6 of Glycine max. Taxonomy (NCBI): domain Eukaryota; kingdom Viridiplantae; phylum Streptophyta; class Magnoliopsida; order Fabales; family Fabaceae; genus Glycine; species Glycine max. The sequence goes on along the minus strand of NC_038243.2, from coordinate 40,817,052 downwards.
AAGAAATTGAAAATGAAAACAGAATTAAAACTAAAGTTTGTTAAAAAGTTGAAATTGAAAACTATTTTCAAAAAATATAAACAAGAAATGAAAATAGAAAATGTTTTTGCAAACCAAATACACCTTTAGACTTCTTTTATAAGATACTGGGCTTTTTTTAGGAGCTTGTTGAATTTTTCATCAAAAGGTTGAAGTTTTTGCTTTCAATGTCCTCTGAATCTTATCACTTACCTCACTATTTCCATTTGTAGAGGAGGCCTATAATGCAATGCCTCTTTTCTTTTTGTCAGATTCCTCATCCTGGGTAATCCTATTGAACTCCAATGCGTGCTCCCTTAACTTTTCGAAAAGAGTGGTTAAATTCATAGTGGTTAAATCCTTTGATTCCGCAATCGTTGTCACCTTAGGTTGTCATGTTCTATTTAGGAATTTTAGCACCTTGACATTAAGATCCTCCTTGTCAAATTGTTTACCTAAGCCAATAAGTTATTAACAATGTGAGTGAACCGTTTTTAAACATCAAAGATATTTTTTTTTAAGAAATAAACATCAAAGATAGTTACAGCATTTTTCATGCGATGCAAAACATTCCATACTCTTAGACTGGTGTGTGCTTCCTAGTCCTTTATGCATCAGTAGTTCCCTCGTGTGTGACTTATAGTGTCCCACGTTTCTTTTTTCAGATTTGTATCGAGAAGCTTTAAAGAACTCGTCATGTGTCAATGTGAATGTTATTATGTTTTTAGCCTTATAACCATATTGAGCCTTTCTTTTCTCATCCTCTGTTTAGTCCAGTTTTTCTCTTTTAACTCTCCTTTAACATCATGCTTAGGAATGTAAGGTCCATTTCAACAGCATTCCATACAGCTACAGAGGAGTGTTCAAAAAAATTGGTTCGGATTAAATCAAATTGTAACCGTACCTAAATCGAATTGATTTTTGTCCAAATGTTCAAGAAAAAATGAATACACTATTTTATAAAACCAATTCGATTAACCGAATTGTTTCTACAAAATCAATTCAGTTAATTGAATTGATTTTTATTTAAATATTTTTTATTTGGAAAAAATAATTCAAAAACTAGTTCGAAAACCAGTTCGAATCTGGTTCAACTAGCTTTTAGACTTAATTTAAAATTGGTTAAAAACTAATTCATTTTAGAACCAATTTTTTAAAATTCGTTCGATTTTAAATCAGTTTCTAAATTAGTCTGACTATTTAGATATAAAATCAAACCAATTAAAACAATTTAAAACCAATTAGATTCGATTTTTTTACCGAACTAGTTTTTGGACAACACTCTCTACATCAATTGGCTCAATAAAAAATTTCATTCTAATTTTTCGATAGGCAAAAAAGTACACTAAACCTACTCCATCACAGTAAAGTAAGAGCATCTGTTATCTTGTGTCTTTTCCTCTTGACCCTTGGTCTCATTATCAACGTGCGAAGGTGGCTGCATAGGCTACACAACAATGGCTGCTCGTGTTGAAAACTAGAAATATTCAATTCGTTTTGTGCTTCATTTCATTTTGTTACTTTGACATCAAATTTCTGAGTTGTATAGAACAAGTTTGTTGTGTTGTATAGTAATGCGGTGAGTTGAACATAATATTGTATAGGCAAAATTTCACTTTTGGTCCCCTAGTTTATCTCTAATTTTGGATTTGGTCTTCCTATAATTTAATTCACAAATTTGGTTTCCCAGTCTTATAAATCCCTGTACAATTGGTCCTAGAAGCCCGATTTAAACGTTGACTGTTAACCTCAGACGTTGACTGCCACGTGTCAACGTCTGAGTGGTTCTCTGTAAATGCTTCATTTTTTGTAGGTAAAATTGTACTTTTGGTCCCCCAGTTTTGCTACAATTTCGATTTTGATCCCCTTATAATTTAATTCACACATTTGGTCCCTCAGTTTTGTAAATTCCTTTATAAATTCAACCAAATTTCATTACTGGAGAAGTCGTATTTCAAATTTCAAACAAAAATATCATTGTCATACATAGACCACTTAAGTCGTATACACATAATACCACATGGGGGAGCAAAAAACGAAAAAAAAAGGGGGGGGGGGGGTTATTACAAAACCTGTTAAAGCAAGAGATTTGAAAATTTCGGACCTAGGCTGGGATTCATACGCCACTTTCTCAAGTTGAATAACCCCGAAATTGGGAGAGAGATAAAGAGTGATTTTTCTCTGGGTTCCAAGTGAGTGAAAAACTTGCGATAAAAAAGGAGTGCAAAATTTATCAAGGTCTATCATGTCTCTAGTACCAGTGGCTAAACCATTCAAAAGACCAATTTTGTAGGAACAATTTATAAAGGGATTTATAAAATTGGGGGGACCAAATGTGTGAATTAAATTAAAGAGGACCAAAATTAAAATTGGAGTAAAACTGAGGGACCAAAAATGTAATTTTACCTACAAAAAATGAAACCTTTACCGGAAACCACTTAGACGTTGACACGTGGCATTGACATGTGACAGTCAACGTCTGAGATTAACGGTCAATGTCCAAATCGGACTTCCAGGACCAATTTTGCAGAAATTTATAAAATTGAGAGACCAAATTTGTGAATTAAATTATAGGGGGACCAAATCCGTAATTGGAGATAAAGTGGGGGACCAATTTTACAATCTTGCCTATTGTATATATGTCGAATTATGAGAAAAAGATAGATTAGACTATGAACTAAGAAAACTATGTTATCTGCTCTTCCTTCAATCTTAGACTTCCCAAAGGTCGCTGTTCATTCCCCCGAACACCCCTACTGCTGAAACTATGCTTGTCGTCGGGTATGGCAATATTTTGTGCTTTTAGCTGTGATGCACTATTGTTGGCAAGTGTGTGGCTATTAGTCTTAGCTACCGGCACATCATGATTGTGTTTTCCTTCGTATGTTGTTAGGACAGCTTTAGGATCCATTGAAGCCCTCTCAACATGCTTCCGAACATTGCAACCTTGGGTTGCACATTTGTAATAGCTCCTACATATCATAAAAACATGCATCACCTTCTTTTCCTAGACAAGTCAAACAATAAAAAAGCAGAATAGTGGGAAAATTCGTGGAAATGTACACCATAATATATGGAGTATCATAATCTGAGTATGGTGAATAATTAAGCATTATGGGAATCAAATTTCTTGAAAGCTGTTATGGACAATGTTAGGAAATACAAGCTGATTAAAAAGGTGGGAGATACCTTCATTAACGATTCACAATCTAACAATTTAAATGAACTTTCATCATATCTAACTTAATGCCTTAAAACATTAAAGTATGAGGTCATCTCACTTGTATGTTGTTCAACTTGTTTATTCGTACTCAATCGTGTCTTCTTCTCTCATACTTGTTACTTTTAGCAATGATATTGCTCATCCATAATTATTACTTAAATATAAGCAATCAAAGTGTAGGGAGAAAACCAATATCACCTTGGATATGGGTTGCCTTTGACAACTTTCTGCCCATATTTGCGCCATCGATATCCATCATCTAAGAGATCCACTTCACTTGTTGTTTGCACAATGATTCTAGTCTCTGCTACAGTTCTATGTAAAGAGGCTGGATCCTGGAGCCTGACTTCTGTGTTTCTGCAGAATCATAAAACTTTCCAACATCACATAAAAGCAAATAATCACCCCAGTATGAACAGGTTTACACGAACTAATTAACCCTTACCTTCTCTTGGCATCAGGTTCATCATTTTTCTCATCTTCTTCACTTTCATGATCACCTACTTCCTCACTATCACTTGTTCCTGACCCATGTTCACCTGTTGCCTGACTAGATTCTAGATCCATCTTAGACACTGAATTTATATTCGAAGTCTGTGTTTCTTTCGTGATCTTATTGGGATGAGGACGTTGATGATTGTGCTCTCCTTTATAGATAATTGCAGTCACATGACCTTCAAGAGAACGCTCAAGTTTTTTCTTGACAGGACAATTTGGATGTGTGCATTTGTAATAACTTCTTGAGAAGTCTCTACCTTTCACATGTTTTTGCCCATACTTCCTCCAATTGTAGCCATCATCATTAGGCTTATCAGCATTCACAGAAGAAGACTGCAATTTTTGTTCAGAGTGAGAATAATGAAGGGATTCTTTCACCCTAGTACTGGATCCTGTAGGAAACTGTGTCAAAGAGGTAGCAGACACTGCTGATATAGAGAATGGATGTTCAGAGTGAATTTGCACATTGAAGTGGGCTGGCACAGCCTGAGATGTGATCTGTGCTAGCATCTGCTGGTGTGTCATTCCAAATTGACCCTACATTACATGCTTTATAAGTCAAATTGTCAAGAGAATAAGGAAAGAAAATACTTTAGTTATAATAATGTTATCTTGCCAAAAAACCTTGGCTGTATTTTGCTGCATCACTTATCCTTTCATATTATGTTTTTCACTCATCCTTAATTTCATTTACAACAAGTGTATGTACATCTATCATCGTATCCTTTCATATTAGTTACTCATAGACCATATTTCAGCCAAAAGATTAGGTTGGAAGAAGTAATTCAGTTATGCTTTTAGAGAAATTATTACATAATTCAGATCATAATGCTTGTTGGTATTCATGTATGACGAAATCAAGTTTTATTAAATTTTTTATAAATTAAAAAATGACATGAAAATTAATTGAGATCATAGATAGATAATAATCTTAAATCATGTAGTAATTTCTCTTGTTTCTAGATAGGTGTCACACCAAATAAAAACATGTCTAAATAAATTTCTCCATAAATATTTCTAAGAAAAAATAAAAATAAAAATTAAAATTGAAATTAACTTCTTCATAGGTTAAAACTAACTTGTATAAAAGTTGATTTATAGAAACTTTTTTGTATTAACTTCTTCAAAAACTTATTTTTCACTTATGCATGAGTTAATTTTAATTCATGAAATTTTTTTTCTTTTCAAGGAAAAAATTATTTAAAAAAAAAACAACACCTCATGAATACCTTGTCAATAGCAAATACACGGAAGTTCAACCGTATATTCCTATAGTGGTAAATCTCCACCATAATAAAGATTTCCCCAAAAGGAATCCCATGCCCCTAATGAATGAAGTTTAAAGAACTCAAGAGTTGTAGATAGACAAAACTTTTATAATGAAAGTCATATTTATGAAAACCTATTCTCTAACTAGAAGTCTAGAATTCTAACGCAAAACCTATATAAACACACATTCTTATTAAATTTTATAGTGCAGCCAAGTCATTCGAAAGGTCCCCTTAAAAACCGGTTCATAAGGGGGTGGTCTACCCAGCTATATAAGCACTTATTATGTTCATGAATTATCCGATGTGGGACTATTCTTAACACGCCCCCTCAAGCCAGGGCTCGTCACCACAAAGCGAGGGCTGGCGGCACCCACCGGACAGAAGCAGAATATGGCTCTGATACCATATTAAATTTTATAGTGCAGTCAAGGCATCCGAAAGGTCCCCTTAAAAACCGGTTCATAAGGGGGTGGTCTACCCAGCTATATAAGCACTTATTATGTTCATGAATTATCCGATGTGAGACTATTCTTAACAATTCTAATCACTTTTCTTGATTTATAATTAATTTCATTAAATTAATTATACAAAAAACCTAGAACATCTAGAGTACATAATTACCAAAACTTTTAGAAAAATATTAATCAATGTCTTTAGAAACATTGATTAAAAAACTAAAAAGATAAATATTTTAATTGAAATGTATAGAATTATATTGCAGATGATTTTATTTATGTTATTATATAATTTTCACAATAAATATTTTTTTCTTTTTAATTCTTTAATCAATATCCTAAGAATAATGAGAAATAATTGCTAACTTTAGAACATGGATTTATATACAAACAAATATAACTAATTTCATACTAATTAAGAAAATTAATTTGATATTATTTAATTTTTTTAATCTCAATTAAGAAATAAAAATATTTTTAAAATATTTTTTTTATTAAAATTTGTCATCATGAATAAAAAAATTATTAAAAATAAAATTAAAATTGAATAAAAAATATTTTAAAAATAATAATATTAAAAAACCAATATTAATTAAATTTATTTATATTTAAATTCAACTTACAAGTTCATTTTTATGCTTATACATAACTTCGAGAGGGAGTATTGCAATTAGTGTAGTGAGTATTAATGAGTTGTTGGTACAAATATAGCAAAATGAGATTATTATTGAGTTACTTGAGGAGAAGGTGAATCGATGAACCCATGTGGAAGGGTGAACGGGGTGGTGGGCATGGGCGAGGGTGCGGTGGGGTCCACCATGGCGCCGCCGAGGAGCTCCGAGAACGACTTGCACTCATCGCCGTCGCCGAAGAAGCTCGAAAGCAGAGTCATGGGACCGAGGCCACCATACCTGCAGCTGAAAACGCTCTCCGTGGAGACGCGTGGCCGGAGAGTGGTTCCGTGACGCGCCGCCGTCGAGGGTGGCGGTGCTTGCTCTCCTGCTCCCTCTCCATTTCTACCGCCAACCATCCACTTCGAATGAACCAAAGACTTCAACTTTTTCTTCTTTTTGTTTTTCGTTTCTCTCTCTTTTCTCTGTGCCTTTCTTGTCTGGAAACTAAACTGAAACTCTAATGAAAAAGTATCAAACCTTTTTGTTGTTATACGATGATTCTGGTTGGTTAGTTGGTTTGATTTTTGGGTTTCGTGGATCTCAACTCTCGATTTCAGCAAAAAGTCCACCCCTCTGATACGGGTGGAAAGAAAAAATAAAAATACATGTTCCCCATTTTCTCTTCTCATTCGCGTATCAACAACATTATACTAGTATACTTCATTTTTTAATTGTATAATGGAACTTACTTCACGTCTCAACATAATAATTATCGCATGGTACGTTATTTTAGACGGACGAAGAAAAAATAATAAATAAATAATTTTATAAATTAATTTTTTATCATCATTAATTCATTTTTAAATTTTGTAATTCTTGATTAATTTATAAAATATATAAATGAAAAAATAACTAATATTACATCACAAAATTAAAATTAAAATTATATTGAAACAAAAAAAATTTCTTCCATAATAATTATAAGAGTAAATAGTCATTTTCTTCACTGAATATTTAGAGGACTGACAAATTCGTGCTCATGTTAAAAATTTAAATTTTAGTTCCTGAAAGTAAAAAAATGTGACAAATTTTTTTATCCCTCGTTTGTTGTCCTTAATGAAAGAGTTTACATAACACAAAGGGATAAAAATGTCACATGTCAACATAGCTAATGAATATGTTAGACCAAAATGTTAATAAGTTTTCATTAGACCAAAATGTCACTCAATTTCGATGGAACTAATTTGTTATATTTCAAATTTTGTTTCATTTCAAGATAAAATATAATTTAATCGTCATCTCCTCTCCCCTCCTTTTTTTATTGTTGCAAGTATAATATTACAATAAACATTTAAAAAAGGAAATAAAGCATAAATTAGAACAAACAATATTGATTAATAAACATAATATGTTAGTTACTCTTAAATTTGTAATTGTAATACTATGTTTATTAATCAATATTATGTTTATTATTATATTTGTTCTAATTTGTGTTTGTTTTCCTATATTTTTTAGGTGTTTATTGTAATGTTACACTTATAATAGTAAAAAAACGCGAGAGAAGATGAAGATTAAATTATATTTTATCCTTAAATGAAACGATATATGATCTGACAAATTAATCCAATGAAAACTTATTGATATTTTAGGCAAATGAAAACCTATCGATGCTTTGGTCTAATTTATTCCGCAATCATGTTGCTAATTATTTTTGTGACATTTTCATTCATTTGTGTCACGTAGACGACAAAAATTGACACATGGATAGATTTATCATACTTTTTTTATTTCCAGAGACTAAAATTTGAATTTTTATATTTCGAAAATGAATTTATCATCACTCCATACATTTAAAAAAGAAAATGACAATTTATCCTAATTATAATTGGACAAAAAGAGTATCATTTTCTTTATTTTATAAGTATAAAACTCAACCAGAAAAACATTAATTGGCAATTTAAGTAAAAGCCACATACAACTTGGTTAAAATATTTATTTTGGATTCACGTTAAAATAATTGAGAATCACGTTAAAATAATTTTTTAATTTTAGCTAAATAATGGTATGTTTAATTTTATGTCGAAGAGTTAATTATGAAACTAAATTTGATTATAAATTGAAGTAATTTTAGGAAATTTATATTGAAAAACATTATACGAAAATTTATTACTAACTTAGTATAAATTACATTGTTTCAAACTTAAATTACATAATTAGTTTCATTCAAAATAATTATGTACCCAAAACATAATTACTTTCATTCAAATTAATTATGTACCCAATACATTAGGGAGAAAGTTTTCTTAATCATCATCACTCATGTGTGAGTAAATTTGCACTTTAATTCCTAATATTGTATAAGCACATTTATTTTAATCCTTAATATTGATGAAAAATATAATAAAAAATTAATGTGAATGAAATTTTAATTATTAAAGTAAAAAAAAAACAAATAGAAAGAAAGTTGTATAAATTCGAGGACTAATTACAGCATCAGGTATTAAAATGAAAAAGTATTCTATGGAAGGTTCTCTTTCTTTCTCTCGTACGTTCATTTTACGTCCAAAAAACGGTAAATTATGGGTGTTTCTGATTACGATTTATGAGAGAGAAAAATAGAGAATGGGTCTAGCGTGTTGTAGGGTCATGAGAATTAGTGCATTGTCGATATTGACCCCGAAAGAATTTTGAAATTACTTGGGTTTGGTGGAGGTGCTCGAATGGTGTGTGGTGACGTGAGGGGCAGTTGCGAGAAGTGGATAGAGAAGTCAGTGACGTTGTGTTGTGTTTGTCTTTGCGAAGATAATAAAGACGAAACTCAAGTCAGTCAAGTCACAAAAACTGACAAACACCTTTTTTCCACTATAATACTCAGATAGAGGAGCTTTGCCGCCACAAATCATAAAGTTGAGATAATTTTTTTATTCATTTATTTTATTTCTATGAAATACATGTTTTATTTTAATCTTTTACAGGTTTTTTTATATTTAATTTTAATTTATGTATTTTTTTTATTTTAATTTTCGTTGTCACACAACCATGTTAATTGAAAACATAACACTAAGAGTTCATTGATTTATTATATTATCAAGAAATTTAAGAAGTCACTGGCATTGAATTTTTATTTTATAAATCATTGTTGAACATAGTTAAAAAATGAATAAATTATATGTGTCTTTCTCAAGGTTTAAAGAAATTATATATTTTTTCTTTTTTAAAACCTACACATGTTTTTTTTAAGATTTAAAAAAAGTTATGTATGTTTTTTTTTTTCTATTTTTAAAATTCACACAAAACCCTTAAATATTGTCTAAACATTTGACATTTACAAGTCATGTGTGTTGATAATTTTTGTTTAAAAAAACTAAAATATATTGTTCATCCTCATAAATATGAAAATGTTTAAAATTTATCATAGCAAAAAAAATTATCTTTTCGTACTCACAAAATTTAAATTTGTTACTTTTTTCCCAAAACTAGGTTCAAATATATCTAAACCTATATGTATGTTGTTGTAGAAAGTGTCAAGTTTTTCAAGTTTTTTACATCGTTTATATGTATAACCGATGTAGGAAAACTGAAAAAATTTGACATTTTCTACAATATCATACATGTAAGTTAGGATGTACCAAAACCTACATATAACTGATATAGAAAAGTTAAAAACCCGACACTTCTTACAACAACATACACATAGGTTCAGATGTACCCAAACTTAACTCCAAGCCAAAAAGTAATAGATTTAAATTTTGCGAGGATGAAAATAGACAAACTTTTTTGCAATTACAAATTCTAAACATTTCCCTATTTATGAGGACGAAAAAAATATTTTAGTCTTTTTATAATCCCCCGCGATGGAAAAAAAATATGGTACACTAAATATCAAATCTTTAAATCAACGATCAAGATAAGGAAAGACTACAATGGGATACATGCACCATTTTTTTTAAATCATGTCCCATTTACCAAACCCCGACAACCACTTCTCCCTCTCAACCTTAACTACTTTCCCTCTTTGTCGCTCCCTTCCCTCGTCGCAACCATCACCACCACAACCTTTTTCCTCTTCTCTAGCCATTCCCTCTGCCTTTCTTCCTTCTCTCCCTCCCATACTATGCCTTCATTGTTGTTGTTGTTGTCGGAGAGTTGTCGCACTCATTCCTCCACAATGTCACTGTCTGCTTGGCCTTCACATGTGACCATCAAAAACCAGAAATCACATATAACTTGATCATGACATTGTCAATGTGTGTCACACTCTGCCACAAAATTGTCATCGCCAAATTGAACACTTATCGATGGTACAAGCAAGTGCACCACGACGTCACCATTAACAATGACATATGCTCCGAGCTCAAATGTTTGTGTGGCATTGTGTGTAGGGGTGGGAATATGCTGGGCCACCTATAACACTCTTCTACCCCAAGATACATACACTTGTGATATTTGCTAAATACGTTTGTAGCAGAGTTCAATTAAAAAGATGTATCAACTTAAAAAAAAAAACACTTATTTTGCGGTAAGAGTATTGCATGTCAAATATTTGTAAACTTAAAGAAAACAGATCAATAAAAAAAACGTAACTCCGTGTTAAACAAATCTTAACACTCTAAAGTCCATACAAACCATATTAAATAAAATATGGTGAAAAACTATTCATTAATTTAATCCTTAGATGAATAAATAAATAAAACTTGTGTCCCAATTTTATATTGTTTTAGAGCATCCTTAACCCTAAAATTAATAGTAATATAAAGTGAAGACCTAAGCCTTTCATGTAACATCATCATCATAACCTTATAGAGACTCACTTGTAAAAGTGACATTCAGTCTAAACACAAACAAGACAAACAGGCAGGGAGTGAGATACATCTCAGAATAAATTTAAAACATTAAGGAAGTCATAAAGATATGAGATACATTTATAAACAACTTCATTTCACAACACAAGCATGCATCATCCAAATCAAACATCCCATACACAAAGTCACACATGAAATGCGATTCACATTAGACTCGTAGACTCGTATGCATGTGCTATCATTTTGGAAAATGCTGTGAATTGCCACACAATGGGCAACCCAACACTATCATTCTTACCGAGATGATACAATCGATGACACATTAGGGTGTGTCAATCTTACAAGGATAATCCAACACATGTGATCAACATGAGCTTAAAGGAGATTCCAAACCGTTGCACCCCAAGGTTAGAGTCATACGTCAACTCATTCATGACCTCCCCGGTTAGGTTCATAAACATCATTCACTTCAAAACACATATGCACAACATGATGCATGGTTTATAGATAATATGCACATGGTTTATTTTTGAACTCCCTTGGAGATTCCTATCCAACAGGGATTAGGTTCTCCTAACATTTTTCACAACACATACGCATATCATAGCATATTACTTCACATATACTCGTGGACATCATGTATTCAATCGCAATATCAATCATGGGCATATTCACTCATTTATAGAAAAATATCATCACGTTACTTCATTTGTCAAATTATAAGTATAAACAACATGCAACGTACTACCACTCATCATGATATCAATATTACATACTCATTTTTCCTCCTATGTTACCATGACTTTTATAGAGTATAATAATCATGTCTAGAGTTGTACTAATCCTATTAAGTTGGTTCTTATCTTGTTAGAAAGATAAAACAATTATCTACAACTTTTATGTTGACCTCAAAATACCTTTCAATCGTTTAGGAACCTAAAATTAGGAAATATACAAACTGATCACGAAATTTTGATAGCTTAACCTTTACTCACTAAAATTGAAATATTTGGAGTTATATAAATCTTTTTGAGTGAAATCAAATACCTTAGCTAGATAACATCCAAGGCTACAACTCTTATGAAGAACACAAAGTCTAATTCTATCATTAAGTAAACTTTTTGTGTTCTAAGTTAACATTTTTTATCAAAAAATCAGCACATGTGTCCAACATCAATTATCAAATTCAATTTCAAGAACATCAAAATGACAAAACATCAAAACATACAACAATCAAATTTATCCAAATTATAACAAAACAAAGTATTTCAAGGTATTCAAAACCCATCCAAGAAAATTAACTTGCTATAATCATAACCTAAGATCATATAATCTACTCCTGACTCATTACCACTCATACAACAAAAGAAAAGGATAAAATCCACTCCCTTTAACCTCAAATGAAGCAATTCTTTGACAAGGAAAAGGAAGACGATCTCATGACCACTACCAAGAATGCATTGATCCAATGGCTTCGTCCACCACGATCTCCATGACAACTCTTACTATGGCAAAAACTTGGTTATAATTTAAAATACAATCCCAAGCCGTCTAAATTCCCCGAGTTTGAAAACTCAAAGGAAAATATAAAAATATTGATTGGAGGGCTTAGTGTTATTTGCACCTAATGCTAAATCCACTTAATTCTTTGGTGCATATAAGGTTTGTTGGTCTCTTCTATATATATGGGAAGAAAGGGGTTCATGAAATTATTTTGTCTAATGTGGGCTTAGAGTGTTTTTCATTATCAAATGACCTACTTTAGAGTTAATTTTCTCTAAGATAGAAGTTAATTTTGGTTTCTAAGGTGTATGAATGAATTGTAATTTTTTCAGCAAGCTTTCCGATAATGCAAAAAATACATCAAACAACACTACAAAAAAAACATGTAAATTCGGTCGCTAAATCCTTAAATTCGGTCGCAAAAACTCTTAACCATCGAAATAGCGAATGAATCATGTACGTCGGGAAAAACCGTAGTCGCTAAGCCCTCAGCGACCGAATTTTTATTCGATTGCTATTTCGCCAAGAGTCGATGATTCATCATCAACATGGTGCTCAGTTTTTACATATATAACAACCGAAATAGCGACCGAAGTTTTCAATGACCTTTCATTTCGGTCGTAATTCAATTGCCGACGCTAGTTAACCATGAGGATCAAATTCAAATGCAAATTCGGTCACAAGTTGCGCCATGAACTGTGTGGTGGCTATTTCGATCGCTAACAAAGACTGAAGTTTTCTGGTCACTAATTTCGGTCGCTAAATTGCATTTATCTAGTAGTGCAAACAACTATAACTTATGATGTGGTGTACATATCTAGGGTTGTCATCATAAAACTAAGACTAGACTTAGATAACTTTTCAAGCATTTTAATTATAAAAAAGTTAATGTAATACTTTTCTAACACCAAATATAATATAATATAATAAAAACGACAACAACAACAACAATAATAATAATATACACAAAATACACATATGTATAGGAACACACTATCACAACACAAATACATGCTTGAGACAAAACCAATAATAATAAATAATATTTACAAAAAATATAACAGAAGAATCATGATAAGAATTCTTCTTATAGAATATTCCTAATACTCAAAACTTGGAGTGTTACATTGTCCGACAAGGACTTATGATTTTGCCTATTTAAAGTTTGGTCTGACCTAATTCATTTAATTAAAAGGTTAGGGTTGAGCTTTTAAAAAAACCTATTAAGTCTTATCTGACCTGATTTGACTCGGTACACTTTATATTTAATTTAATATTTTGATAAGTTAATAATAATCTCATCATAAATAAAAGAAATCTTGAAAATGAAAAACTAATTGTTATTCAATTAAATTATAACATGAGTCTATGACTCTTAAGTTCTATTTCTACAATCTCATTTCATTGAACCTAAGTCAAGAAAGCAAAATTAGAAAGTAAAAACCCTGGCAACCTGCCTGTGTGACTTCATCTTCATCTGGTCTTCCATCGACTGACTTCACATTTTCCATCTTTGTTTTTCATTCTCACGTGGCAACAGGTATGTAACTCATCACTCACCTACATCTGCATAACAATATTATGTATTGTATTGGTTTTAATTTTTTATATATAGACATCCTTTTTTCTTCTTTTCAATGAATAAAATTGTAATGGCTTTGGAAGATCGGTGGATCGCATTGTCTTCTTTTTGTCTCCTTTTTATACATATAATACTGTACTTTTGTTGTTTTCCTAAAGGTTTCTTTCTTCCTACATTTGGACTTTAGTGCAAACGTGTACACCAACCAATAGATTTAGGAACTATACATTTTGCAACCTGATTCCATAATTCCAGCAACAAGTCATATTGTCCAAAGTGTAATATGTACGTACGTACGAGCTCTTGCTTATGAACCTTCATGCATCCATGTTAATTTTTTATTACAGTAGGTTTTGGTTTTAGGATAAATATATCGTTTTATTTTTTCTTTTTAATCTTAATATAAACTTATTTAATAGAAAAAGATTCAAATGTATGATAAAAAAAAATAGCATTTATTATATCAATTAAGTGCAGGGAAAATTTAGAACAAAAGAGAGTGATCTAATGAATACATTGGGCTCTTTTTACATTTCTTATTTAGGTGAAGCTTGATTTGTTATACTGTTATTTTTGTCCATTCCTCGATTGTGCTCTACAAGTTCCAAATTGATTTCAAAGTAATAATCTTTATGTGTGCAGAATATTAATGGTATTTTATGATAGGCTTGAATTTGTGTTTATAATCATAATTACATTGTGCTTTTTAGGGTCAAAGAATGGCTTCCCCATCTATTCCTGCAACTGCTAATGAGGTCAACACGGTGAATGCACATGTAGAAAATAACACACAACAGGGTGAAAAAGGACAAAGATCAAGTCAATGAAGATGTCATTAAGAGGAGAATAGGCAAAAAACATCAGCAGTTTGGAATGATTTTGAGGAAATTGGAACTTCCTGAAGGTTTAAAGAAAGCTGATTTCAAGTATTGTAAAGAGAAACTTGCTACTATGGTGGTAAAGGATCCTGCACTAGCCCTTTGAAAAGACACAATTGTATGGAAAAGAAGTTGCACACGGCTACACAAAAAAAGCAAACTGTCATCCCATTCCTTCTAATCATAGCAATCCATTTTTGATCCCGGGTGCTAGATACTCTAATGAGAAGATGAGGGAAATAATTGTCATTGTTATTATGGTTCATGAGGAACCTTTTAGTATTGTTGAGGATGAGGTTTGGATGTGGGCCCCCCATATGCTAAACCAGAATTTCAGAAGGTTTCTCGTAAAATAGCAAGTGTTGATTGCTTAACAGTATATGAGGCAGAGAAGGGACATTTGAAGACTTTGCTGGAAGGTGTAAATAAGATTAGCCTAACTACACATATGTGGAAATCAAGTCACCAAGTAGTTGAATATATGATCATTGCTGGTCATTTCATTGATGCAGTATGGAAACTTCAAAAGAGAGTTTTGAGTTTTGTGAAAGTGCGTCCTCCAAGGCGTGGAATAGATGTGGCTATTGCAATTTTCAAATGTTTAAAAGCTTGGGGGTTGAAAATAAGGTTTTTTCTATATCTGTTGATAATGCTTCTTATAATGATTCTTGCTTGAAAAATCTAAAGGATAACTTATCATCGAGTAGTAAGTTATTCTTGGATGGTGCTTTGTTTCATGTTAGATGTTGTGCACACATCTTGAATTTGTTAGTGCAAGATGGACTTAGTCAGATTAAGGAAAGCATTTCTAATGTTCGTGAAAGTGTGAAGTATATTAATCACGATGACGCAAGGTTGAATAGAAGGGTTTGAAAGATACAAAGCTTATTCTTGATTGCCTAAAAAGATGGATTTCCACATATCATATGTTGTCAACAGCCTCAAAATTTAAGATTGCCTTTGCAACTTACAAGGAAAGAGAGCCACATTAAATATTCTCCATCAGTTGAAGATTGAATCAAAGTTGAGAAAGTTTGCAACTTCTAACAATGTTTAATTCAGCAACTCATAATTTCAGGAAGTGACTATCTTACTGTGAATTTGTATCTTGAAGAAGTGTGGAGGGTGAAAAAGGTAATTGATGATGCGACTGAAGATAAAGATTTCTTCATGTGAGAAATGGCAGCTCCAACAAAGACAAAGTTTGACCAGTATTGGGGAGAGTGTAACCTGCTTATGGCTATTGCAAGTGTTTTAGATCCAAGGGTCAAATTTCACATTGTTGATATACGTTTCCCTTGATACATAAACATGAGCAGGTTGCTAAAGAGAATATAAAGAAGGTTCGAGAGTCATTGGAGAAGTTATATGATGAGTATGTGACTTTGAGTTTGGAAGAGTCATCCTCTATGGAAGTCGATAATGGTGACAATAATCCAACATCTTCCACCAGCAGTAACTCTTCATTTATGAGTGGATTTGACCAAATTTTGAGCATGGTGCGTGAAAAGGAAGCGGTTCCTCCAATGAAGTCAGAATTACATGCTTACCTTGATGAAGGAATTTATATTACTGATAATAAGAATGACTCGTTTAGCGCCTTAGAGTGGTGGAGGAATAACAACATGAAATATAAGGTCTTGCCAAAGATGGCAGCTGATATACTGGCTATTTCAATCTCAACTGTGACATCAGAGTTTACATTCAGTGTTGGTGATAGAGTCATTGATGAATATCGCTCTAGACTGAATGAGGAGTCTATTGGAACTCTCATTTGTGGGGGTGATTTGCTTCACCATAAGTATAGTTTTAAGAAAAAACCAAAGGTTGGAACTTATTGGCTTTAGATGGACATTTACTTATAATTTATTAACATCGTTATTTATAAAGTATTTTCAGTTTAGTCACATAATTTTATTTTTTATTTTGAAGGTGAATGACGAGGGACATGAAGAGATCTCTTTGTTTATGTTGCTTGCCACATCTTTTTTTTGTTGTCATTCTTGAATTGTGATTTTATCATTAGTCTACAATTTATGTCATTGGTATCAGACTATTAGTATTTTATGTCTTAAGACTATTTGGTCATGTAAGGCTTCAGCCCCTTTTGGTAGTGTTTTAAGACCATATTCTATTGTTGTGGAGTTTGTGTTGTCGGCAAATTGCCCTAACCAGTGCACTTTTTAAAACTTTCCCCAAATGGGGTCCTTTTGTAACTAATTCCGACATTGTGTTCTTTTTTACGTGAGCTGCATGCATTTTTCATGCAAACCGCCATTGCCAATAGCGATTTGGCTGCAACATGGCACGTGCCTGGGCAAATCGCCAGTACTGCTGGCGACTTCACGTGGAAGGGCATCTCGCCACTTGCATTGGCGAGTTCGTCACTGTTGTTGAAACCGCAGGTTTGACTAGAGAGTTTCGAAAATGGTAGGCCGGTGCAGGACGTGCGGGACGTGCAGGAAATTAGCATAGAAAATGTATCATATAAACCTAAATTAGCATAGAAAATTTAAATATATTTAACTAAACCTAAACCTAATATTATTTAAAACTAAAACTAAAAATAAATCTACTATACAAAACTATAATTATCAAACTAAACTTAATTTATCATTTCTAACTAAAACTAACTTAAGATAGAAAACTAATAACATATATTACTAATTATCATCAGAATACAAATAAAATAAAAAAATTATTAAACAAACTTACTAAGTGAAAAAACTACAAATGGATTTGTTTCGGGGGAAAGCTTGCTCAAACACGAACACACCAATAGCTTCCTTCTTCTTTCCTGCGTTGATGGTCTTCGGTACACGAACACCAACAAGAGCTTCCTTCTTTTTTTTCGCGTGAATGGTCTACGGGGGAAGGGGGGATTTAAGCAACTGAAATCGTTGTTGGGGCTAGCGATTTACCCATCTCAAGCAAATCGCCAGTTTGACTGGCGATTCCCTAGTCCTCTGCGCGCTGCAACTGCTCAGTCTGCACCCTCCCTCGGAAATGGCTTTTGTGTCCTGCACGTCCTGCACCCTAGGCCTGCCATTTTTGAAACTCGCCAGTCAAACCTGCAGTTTCAGCAATAGTGACAAACTCTCCAGTGCAAGTGGCGAGATGCCCTTCCACATGAAGTCGCCAGCAGTGCTAGCGGTTTGCCCAGACACGTGTCGTGTTGCAGCCAAATCGCTATTGGCAATGGCGGTTTGCTTGGAAACTGCATGCAACTCATGTAAAAAAGAACACCATGCCGGAATTAGTTCCAAAAGGATCCCATTTGGGGAATAAATTTTAAAAAGTGCTCTGGTTAGGGAAATTTGCCTACTTAGGACAGAGACTTTCCCTCTTCAATCTTTAGCATTGATCCTTGGCTTTATATTTCTTCTATTTTTGGCTTTGGCCTAACAATTGAGAATGCTTTACTTGTTGGCTTTGTCTTCATAAAAACTTATCAAAAGAACTTCCTTAGATCTTCTTGTTGTTGAATTCTTGGATGTTTCATAGTTCAAAAGTTATGGTTTTAGCCTTTTCTTTAATGCTCACACCATTTTATCCAATCATTTTGATTTTTTTAATTTATCATTCAATCAATTTGCTTCAAAATTAAAAACCAATTCAATCTAAAATGATTTAGATTGAATCATTTTTTGGTTTTATTTTTCTTTGGAGAAATTATTAAATAAATGAAAATACATATAATAAACATAATACAGATAATTTAAAATTGGAAATATCTCATTTATAAGTTATTATCTAACTAATATTTGTATAAATTTTCAAATATATAAAATTAAAAATAGATTTTACACAACTTGATAATTATATTTATGTATTTTAACTTAAATAATTATTTATAATGCACCTTTAATTAAATATATTTTCCATAAATAAATATAAATTATATGATATTTTTACAAGTATATGAGAAATAAAAATTTATATATGAATGATATCATATGTATAAATTCCGTTAAAATTGGATTTAGATCGATTTTCAAAATTAAATCTAAAATTGGATCCAATCTAATTGAAAATTATGTTTTGTTAAATTTCAATTTTATTTATTATTTATTGATTTATGAATACTCATTTCTAAGTCAGAAAACTTAAATTCCATAAAAAAGAGTCAACACCTTGCACAGTGAAAGAGCTGCATCAAAAAACAAATTCACGAGCCATTACACTTTTTCTTTTTTTGTTAAATTATATTTTTTATTTTCTTTATTTTTGAATATTTTTTTTATCTTTAATAGTTAACAAATCATTATTTTTATCTTATAAATTTAGTTCAAATTAATCCTTCTAAAATAGTGATCGTTTTTTATTTTGAGATATAATTTTAAACTTTTTAGACATATTCAAAATGTTAAACATGTCTTCTATATAAAAAAAATACATTAAACATATATACTAGATTGAACTAAAAAAAAATTATAGAATCCCACCTAATGTCAAAATCAAGAAGAAGCCATAAAGATAATGAAAAAAAATGGTGAGACTCATTCTTCAACAAGCAACCAATATTAGATTCTTTTTTAATTATTTTTAAAACTTAATTTTTACTATCTTAAATTGTTAATGACTACTTTTGGTTGCAACATTATGTGAGTTTCATAATTTTCATATTAGTTAATCTAATGAAATAAGTTTTACATTTTGAATCACTAAAAATAAATTTAAAATCTTGTCCTAAAATTGAAAATTTTAGAAGTACCAATTTGACTCAAATTTAGAAGATAAACGATCAAAATATTTTTTTTTTAAAAAAAAATCTTTAAAATAAAATTAAAGAAATATAACCTTTTTTATATTCTATATATGTGACACATTTCTGTCTCTGACCATTAAAAAAACACAATTAACCTATTTGAAACTTCCGATCACAGTTCACGCATTCCTTCTCCTTCTCGCGCCTAATGAAAGTAACAGCAAAACATACAACTCAAAAGTTTTATCTGGACGGGTTATAGGGTGGAAAACTTCACCAAATTTTCCAGCGTGAGAGATAAGTGGGAAACAAATATGATGTCTTAGATATTGTTCTTTGTAATCAATAGTTAGGAAAAATGGAGACTACCATAAGTATATACATGCACTGAATTTTTTTATATATAAAAAAAAAAGAAGCAATTTTTCCCCTCTTTCCAATTCTTCTCCCCGTTTCCATCTCTGAAGAATCTACAACTGCAAATTTCAATCCATAATAAGCGAGATTGTCTCAAATACAAAAAGGAAAACCTCTTATTTAGGCCAGAGATCTTATTTCAGATCTAGATTCAGAATCCAAATTTCTCCGGACCGCCCACAAATGTCACCGTACATCTAGAGATGAAAATAGATTATATTAAACTTTTCATAAATAAGTCTGATCTATTTTACAAGGCTTAAGTCTCACATTATTTATCAAATACTTTTTTTTAAGCTATGACTTACATTTTTAAAAGTCTGACTTCGTCTATTAATTTATTTAAAAGCCTATTTTATATTAGATTTATAAATACTAAATAAACTAACCAAGATTTAAACAAGCCAATAGGCCGATATGTTAAAAAAGGACATCATGTCTAATTTTAAATATAACAAACAGAAAATCCGAAGTATTTTTATTTTACAAGCATCATTTTTTGATATGCAAATTCTCTATCCCCGGGTGGCTGGTGTTTTGCAGGTGGGACTAAATTATTATCAAAATAACCTTAAAATAGAATAAACATAATTATAATTACCCAAGTTGCTGGATTTTTTCTTTGTTACAAACGGTTAAAAACAGAGGAAAGAAAATGCAAAACAACAGCAGAGGACTAGGCGTGACAAGTGACAAAACAAGGCAAATTTCCCTAACCAGTGCACTTTTTAAAACTTATTCCCCAAATGGGGTCCTTTTGGAACTAATTCCGGCATAGTGTTCTTTTCTACATGAGTTGCATGCAGTTTCCAAGCAAACCGCCATTGCCAATAGCGATTTGGCTGCAACACGACACGTGTCTGGGCAAACCGCTAGCACTGCTGGCGACTTCACGTGGAAAGGCATCTCGCCACTTGCACTGGAGAGTTTGTCACTGCTGCTGAAACTGCAGGTTTGACTGGCGAGTTTCAAAAATGGCAAGCCTAGGGTGCAGGACGTGCAAGACACAAAAGCCATTTCCGAGGGAGGGTGCAGACTGAGCAACTGCAGCGCGCAGAGGACCAGGGAATCGCCAGTCAAACTAGCGAATTGCTTGGGATGGGTAAATTGCTAGCCCCAGCAACGATTTCAGTTGCTTAAATCCCCTCCCCCCCTTCCCCCGTAGACCATTCACACGAAAAAAAACGCAGAAAAAAAGAAGGAAGCTCTTGTTGGTGTTTGTGTGCCGGAGACCATCCACGCAGGAAAGAAGAAGGAAGCTATTGGTGTGTTCGTGTTTGAGCAAGCTTTCCCCCGAAACAAATCCATTTGTAGTTTTTTCACTTAGTAAGTTTGTTTAATAATTTTTTATTTTATTTGTATTCTGATGATAATTAGTAATATATGTTATTAGTTTTCTATCTTAAGTTAGTTTTAGTTAGAAATGATAAATTAAGTTTAGTTTGATAATTATAGTTTTGTACAGTAGATTTATTTTTAGTTTTAGTTTTAAATAATATTAGGTTTAGGTTTAGTTAAATATATTTAAATTTTCTATGCTAATTTAGGTTTATATGATACATTTTCTATGCTAATTTCCTGCACGTCCTGCACCGGCCTGCCATTTCTGAAACTCGCCAGTCAAACCTGCGGTTTCAACAACAGTGACGAACTCGCCAGTGCAAGTGGCGAGATGCCCTTCCACGTGAAGTCGCCAGCAGTACTGGCAGTTTGCCCAGACACGTGCTGTGTTGCAGCCAAATCGCTATTGGCAATGGCGGTTTGCATGAAAAATGCATGCAGCTCACGTAAAAAAGAACACCATGCCGGAATTAGTTACAAAAGGACCCCATTTGGGGAATAAGTTTTAAAAAGTGCACTGGTTAGGGCAATTTGCGTAAATGACATGCCGCTAGAGAAAAGGAATTTGTTCATATATAACACGAAAACTGACATGAATATATATCACCTAATCTCAATAAAAACAACCTTTTATAATTAATCAAAAAAATATATAATAAAATATATTTTGAATTTATTAAATTAATCTAAATTTTAATTATTTTTTTTACATTAACTATAGAGCGCATTTCAAGTTCTTAATAATTTTATTTCCGACATGCCCCAAGTATTATTGTCATGTAGCTTGCTTTGGACCGTTTGTGATATTCCTAGTTGTCTTGTGAATGGTCCTGAACGGATCCTGAATTGACCTTTAGTGGTAATCAGGAGGTACTCATTTTGGATTATCTATATGACTTACTTGAAGGACATATTTCTTTTTTCCTTTTGATAATAGTTAATAGTCTTAGTTGTTTATGGAGTTACAAAAAATTGTACCGTGTTAATTGGTAGTTTTTGTGTTACTGATATGCATTTAGGAAGTTGATATCTTTTAACATTTTTTTATATGTACGGAATAAGAATCGAACTCTTGATCATATGCTGAAGATAAAATTATTTATCAATTATATCGTACCATTTAAAAAGTTGATTTTTTTTGAGAATTTTTTTTCTTACACACATATCAAGAATCAAACCATAGTCACATGTTAAAGGAACAAAGTTATCTACACCAATTATATCAGACTATGTTGGTAATTGGTAATTACTAATTAGTTTAACCTTTAACATAAAAGTTTTGAATTTTAAGAATCAATGAACATGAAAGTAGAGTTTAAGATATTTGTAAAATGTGGGAAATTTAGGAGAGCTAAATCTTCTTTTTCCATAAATTAAATTTTTTATTATTCTGTTTAGTAGAATGCAAATCTTTTCACACACAATGATGAAAAAAGGTGTAATTAAAAAAGGCAATATCATAAGAAAAAAAATCACACAAATATATTATTTAACTTGATTTGGCCTTTCATGTATATATCTACAACTTAATCCCAAGTTTTTTAGAAAAACCTAATAATTCGTCTCACTTAGAGTGGTGACATCACTTCAGGTTAGCTGATTTTTCTCATCTCAATAATGTTTATACATAAACATGACATTAATCTTAAAAAGAGAAAACAAATTGTTAATTTATAGATAATATCTTTAAATATAAAGATTAACTTAAACATGATAATATTTTTTTAAAATCTAAATAATATCTTATATATTTAAATTTAAAATTTGAATTGTTTCCCAATAATTTTCTTTCTCAATTAAAATTTTTAAACATAGTATTCAAGTCCCATCATCATGGATGCTCATCAAAATCATGCTTAGGCTCCCCACAAACAAACTATGGTATGTTTCTCGATTTGCTATGTGAACATCGGATAGTGATCTACTTCTCGACTTATATTGCCATGATACTACTTGAATTCCACAAGATTTTTGACACAAGGATTCTACACGGATCCACCATCAACTTCCTTAAGCTTCAATACTCTATTCTTCTTTGGTCACTTGGTCATATATCACTTTTGGATAAAACACACATCTCTTCACACAAAATGATGAAAGAACACAATAAGAAAGGGCAACATCGTAAGAAAAAAAAAAGACCACATAAAGTTATTTAACGTAGTTCAACCCTGCCTACATCCATAATCTCATATAAGTTTTTATGAAAAAAGAAACATCTTAAATCTTTCTTTCACATAACCTCCCTCTCTCTCAGTGATGGTGGTGACCCCTTCTTCAAGTAGGGTTGTTCTTCTCATCTCAATATAAACTATCCTAATTTTGAAAGAGAAAACAAATCCCTAGTTTACAATAATGCATAAAGATAAGATGATATATTTTTAAAATCTAAATAATATCTTAGATATGTGAATTTAGAAATTTGAATTGTTTATCAACATATAAGTGTTTGACAAAATATTTCAGTTAACTTCTAATTTTTTTATTACTTGAAAAAAATGTTTTTATTTGTTTGTTTGTTTCGTAAGTGAGCTTTTTAAAGTAGTTTTGAACGTTTTTTAAAATTTTACTTGAAGTAGAATTTTTTAAAATGTTAGTTTCTAACTTTTAGTTTGTTATATTTATTTCCTTTTTTTCCTTTAACATTTATTAGATTTCATTATAATCTTTTCTATGTAAGGTAAAATTTCATTATTTTTATCTATTTTTTGCATAGAGTTT
The DNA here is from genome assembly GCF_000004515.6 of Glycine max. Taxonomy (NCBI): domain Eukaryota; kingdom Viridiplantae; phylum Streptophyta; class Magnoliopsida; order Fabales; family Fabaceae; genus Glycine; species Glycine max. The sequence continues at coordinate 40,793,021 of NC_038243.2, read as the reverse complement.
TCTCATTTTAAACTTTTGATTATAAATGATATTAATAGTGATATGTAATAATTTTAAGTAGTTTCTTTATATATATTTTATAAATAAAAAGCTGCAAGGCTTTTAAATTAATTTATCACTAAAATTATAAATACTATAAAATATATTTTATCAATAAATTCAAATTAAAATTTGTATAAAAATATTACATAAATAAAAAATATGTTTATTTATGTAATCTTATATTTTTCAACTATTTCAACAAATAATTTTACTAAACACTTACGATTCACTAAGATAATTTTTCAACTTTCAAGGATCTGTTTAACTAGTTTTGTGCAACTTAACCATAGATTTTTATATTAATTAACTTAACCATCATATATCTATCATATTATTTATTTAAAACAGGTGAAGCAAGAAATTATAAAAATAAATCATTCGCATCACGACATATAACTTTTATTGATATAGAGTCCGTTTGTTTAAACTTTGTTAAAATAAGGGTTTATATTAATAAAATAAGCAACTTTCGTGTATTTTTAGTGTGTTTATCTAAATTGCTTTTATTAAAAAAAAAATTCTTATTTTATGAAACAAATCTTATATGCTTCTTAAAAACACTTATTTTAAAATTATTTTTTTAAAGTTTAAACAAACTCATTCATAATGCATCAAAATCCAAAAAATAATTTTAAATTATAATTAATTAAGATTACATCAATTTTAAAATTTAATTGATAAAAAGATGTTTTAATTTGAAACAATATATAATGATTTAAATTTTAAATCAAATGAAATTATGTTATAGTATTTGAAATAATAAAAAATTATACATTAAAAAAAATCTATACCTATTAATAAAATAAGGTATGCTTAGGATACATGTCAATACCTTAGTAAAAAAATTTCCCCCAAAACTTGTCTGTCTTTTTTTTTTATATCTTTTCTCTCTCTTCCTTTTTACTTTTTTTTTTCCCTCTTTCATATCTAAAACAAAAAATCATTATCATTCTAGTAGCAAAAAAATCTCTAATAATGATAATAATAAAAATAAAAATAATAATAAATAATAATAATAATAATAATAATAATAATAGGATATTATTATTTATGTACTTTATTAAATATTTATTTTTGTGTAATACTATATTTAAGTTATCATGTTCATATTTTTTTTCCTGCAAATTAGTTATCATGTTATAATTTACACTACATTAAAATACTATAAAGTTAACAAATAGAAAAAATTTATTTTTATCTATTATATATTATTATATTAAAATTAAAAACCCTTATCATTTTATCAGCCAAAAAATTATTATTATTATTATTAAGATATTATATATTATGTATGTACTTTATTAAATATTTATTTTTGTGTAATACAATATTTTAAGTTATCATGTTCATATTTAAAAGATAGTTTATACTTCATTAAAAATACTATAAAGTTAACAAATATTAAAAAGAAAAAATTTATTTTTATCTACTATATATTATTATATTAAACACAAATATAAAAATTTAATCTTTTGTAAAAACATGTTACAATTTAATTAAAAAAATTAATGCTCAAATTTCTTTTATTTCCTCTCTAACTTTTTTTTTTCATTTGATTTTCTTTTTTTTTTTTAAGATTTTTTTCTCTTCTTTTTTTTTCTAAAAAAATACAACTCCTACCGACTCTTTTCACTTTCCCCCCTGTCTCGTTATTATTGCATATAGTAAAATATATTTATATTTTATCATATTATTATGACATTACATACCATTATTCATGTATTATATTAAATATTTTTTGTTGTAATATTATATTACAATTTTTCTTTTCCAAATAGTATGAATCAATATTTTGTTAATCTATTATATATATATATATATATATATATATATATATATATATATATATATATATATATATATATTTCTTAAGATACATATAACTCTTATAATTTTTCATTCCAAAACTTTTCTTTCTCTTTATTTTTCTTATCTTCTTTCCTCTTTCATATTTATACTTATATCTATTCCTTAAAATTAGATTACTAATATAATATATTGTTTTAAAGTAATAGTCATTCTTAGTGGAAAAAATGGAGACGAGATCGATATATCTATTGGATGGTAAAATTCTTATTTTAAAATTTTATAAAATTATTTTTACTTAAAAATCTTATAAAATAAATTTAAATAATTTCATAAATAAATATTTTTTTATTGATATTTGTATTATTTGGTTAATATTTTTATACTAAAAAATAATTTAATTCTAATTTAAAATATCTACAAATATATTATTTTATAGTAATTATTTTTAATGGCTAAGAAGGGAACCAGGACAAATATACTTGACCCTAAATAAGGACGGGGTGGGTAAAAATTAATTATAAATTAATTAGCTAAATTTATTTTAATTAAAATTTTATAAAATAATTTTAAAATAGAAATTGTATAAAAAATTAAATAATTTCATAAGTAAATATTTTGTTGACAAATATTTATATTATAAAATTGAGATTTTTGTAGTAAAAATTATTCTGAATCTAATTTAAAATATCTACAAATATATTGTTGTCAATAACAAATTTTAGTGGACAATGACTAACACATAATAAATATACCTGACCTTGAATAGGGATGGGGAAGAATACAATTTTTCTTTTTTTATCTCAGATAGAGATCCAGGATGGGAACTAGGGCGAAAAATGACATATACAGCCTTGTCATTATAATGTCTATTCACAATCATTACCTATATGTTTTTTTTATTTTATTGAATAATAATAGATTTTGATATGTGTTAAAAACACCTTTTACTTTTTAAATTATTTTTCCCTACCTTGCTTTGGTGTCATATATATTCACAATTATCACTTATATATTTTTTTATTTAAATAAGATTAGAATACCGTTTAGTCTTTTAAGTATTTTATTTTTTTGATTTTAATTTTATTTTCTAAATTAAAAAAATTATGGATCAATGAAGTAAAAAAACGTGTTTTTAATATACAAATTTGCATCCCAAAGGTTTTCATCTTATTGTTTTGTTCTTCTTGACCACAAAAAAGTATAGTTAAAATTTTTGTAAGCAATACATTCATCAAATAAATATTGATTCCTTTAATAGGAATTATCTTAATAAATTGGATATGTATTATATTATTTATATTTGTTAGCTATAAAACGTGCAAAAGCATCGAGTCACCCGTTGTGGAAGCACGAATATTGTGCTAGTTAGATATATAAAAAAAGGGTATGTGACTTAATGACAAATAACACTAAAAAAGAATTAAATTTATAATATAAGTTATGTTTGAAAAAACTAATTAAAACACTAGCGGGGGCTGAAAGTTGAAAGCTGGTGGTTGAAAGTCTAATTTATTAAATTAAAAGTGTTTAATAAAATTAGATATTGAAGGAGCTAAAAAATATAAAATGACAGAAAAATATTTAAAAAAAAATAACTAGTAAATTAGATAAATATATTGATAATAAAAATGGAATAAAATATAAAAATTTAAAAATTAGAAGATAATATCTTAAAAAATGCTACAAATGACTAAAAAATTATTAAAAAAATTTTTACCCAAAAATGAAACAAGTTTTTACTACTAAAAAAAGTTAACAATTAATTAAAATATCTTAACAAATATAATCATAAAGATGGATGAAAGAATCAATTCACTTGGATAATATCTTTTCTCAAAAACTTGATATTTAAAAATTTAAGAATTCGTTGCAAAATTATATTTGAGGAAAAAATAATTTTATCTACGAATCAAAACTTTTTTATGTTTATTTTATTTATATTTAAATACTTGTAACATTATTTTCAACTCAAAATCAAACATATACATCAGCTCTTCTAAGCTAATTATTAAGTGAAAAAAATCCAACGTGCTACACCATTTATAGTAAGCGAATAAAAATTATTGGAATCATTGAGGTTTTGTAACGTGACAATAATTAATGACGGTTTCCATTGCCTGGCTTTACTTAAAACTGAGAGATGTTAGTATTTGAATTTGATATCTGATTCTGACCTATGTCTATTGTCAGAGGTGATTATTGTGGGTGTTACTTATGCATGCTTTTTGCTTGTTAAATAAACATCGAATAAAAAAATGGTACCACTCTGTGCTTCTGTAGTACAAATGTCACCTCTGACAGAAGGACTACAGAGGTTGCCATTCCTTGGATTTGGATCCTCACAATGTTGGGTTGTAATCGAAGAATGAAGTGTGCTCAGGCATCTATAGAAGTTGGATTGAGTGTCAATTAATGCGATTTAAGCAAAGTAAGGTTTGAAGAATGAATACTTATTTATTTAAATGATTCATTTTTATACTCGAATTATTATTTTAAAAATTTGAAAATGAATTTCTCTTAAAATAAATCAATTTCATCATCTTTTAAATTAAATTAAATTAAAATGTTTTTCATATATATAATACGTCGCATTTTTAGTTTATTACTATATATATATAATTAATATGACATTTTAAAAATTTTATTTTTATATTTGTCATTAATCTTGATCTATCAAATAATAACGGAACTAACTAACAAAATATTACATCGAAAAAATAATAATGTAACAAACTAATAAAATATAATATTATCACGAACTTGTACTAACATCCTGTACCAGTCATAAAAGTTTTAAAATATTAAGTGATAAAGTAAAAAATATATTTTTTTAGATAATAAATTGAAAAAGAAATATATTACATATATGAAGATATATTTAAATCTTTTTAATATACATTATTATGAAATCATAGGATTGATATATTAATATAAAGTGTTCTTACGTTAAGTCGATAAAATAATCTAAACAATATATTTAATAAGAAAATTTATTTTGTTTTCATTTATTTCAAAATTTCCTTAAAGTAACCTTGGTCACACATCACTAACATGGATAGTGTTTCACCATGAAAAATATGCATTATTATGGATGAATCCGAGAAGAAATGTATATATAAAAAGTTTAAAAGTAAACAATTTCAATAAATTAAGCTATATATATATACACACACAAAGGAAGTAGTAGTAGTTGGGAGCCTAGCTCGCTTCTGTAAATCGGTCCCCAGTGAAAACGAATCATTTTCACATGTATTCATTATTACTTACCAACTATTTTCTGTTCATAAAAATAGAATTACATTCGTGATTCAGTTTATTTTAAAATAGATTCATATTTGTATTTTTAAAAATAGATTTGAAAAACATGAATGTGGAATAGTTTGAAAATTTTATTTGTATTTGCATTTTCACATTCGTTACTTTATTTCATTTTTTATTTTCAAAAGTTTGTATAAAAATTTATTTTTATTGTTTAATACATAATTTTTTTGAAAAAAATTAAAAATAAGGTGATATTTTTATAACTTAAAAAATATTTTTCAAACCAAACAACTCATTTTTTTTTTGTTTCAAAATTAATCTTTAGTAAACGCACCTTGCAAGAGCCAGCTGTGGGTTTATTTTACTTTGTGAAATAGATAGATTGAGCTTTCTTTCTTATGTAGAATATCGTTTATCATAAAAGATCCTGCAAAATACAAAATATGCAAATTGTATTTTAACTTTTTCATTACATATAGAAGCTAAAGGATTTTCTTTTTCATTAATTTCAGCATTTTAACTTTTTCTAACTTAGGTAAGTAAATTGTGATAAAAAAGGCAAGTAAATTGTGTAAATACAGTTTGAAATATAATGTAACAAAATAATACTTTTAGGTTTGATTTTAATTTTTTTCTTCATTGCATTTAAAAGAGTTAAATGTACTATAAATTAATGCAAAGAGTTATTCTAATTTAACAAAAAAAATCTCAAGTCGATATCTTAAAAATATAATTACATTAAAGCTTAATAAGAAAAGCTTTGTGGGCTTTAAAGATCTTACTCAGCTCAAACCTCAAAAGAATGGATCAAACTCCTCTCCGCAAAATAACAGAATTTAATGTAATAAGAAGTGATGTTTGAGAGAAAGTCACACAATTTAATTTCTTATTATTTAAAAGTTAATTTAAAAAGTAAATTACGAAGTAAAAAGCTTGAAACAATTTATACGTTTAATATTAATTAGATCTTGAGTTTAATATATATATCTTCTTATTAATGTGCATGAAAACAAAAGCAAAATATGCCATGAAAACAATAAAATAATTTAACTAAAAACATCTACCTTAGAACTTTAAGCCTTTAGAGATACTTGGCGATTCACAATATAAAACACAAAGAGATACGACTTTTCAATTGTTGGTAGATGGCAAATATTGGATTTGGTCTTTCATAGAATTTCAATGAATTCAAAGTATTCCTGGTAAGTATTTTGTACATTGAACCAACTTTTGTAAATATAAATAAAGTAAGAATATAAATTCAAAAGTATTTAAAAGAAGATTATTTAATTGAAGATTATTTATAAATATTTATTATATGTAATATTGACCAAAGGGGTTTAACTATAATTAAAAATAAGAAAAAAATTGCTTTAAATCTTAATCCAATAATTATATTAAAAAATTAGTTTCATATATTATATAAAAATTTAGAAGACATGTTTCTGTATTACAAAATAAAATGACATGTAAATTACAAAGAAAGGAGATTATGAGAATTTAAAGGTCAAATTTATTATACATGACATGATGAACAATAAATTCGTACAACATATGGATATGCTATCCCATCCAAAAGCAATGCATGACAACGCAATAGTCTTCCTGGCAAGAGTTTGGACATAAATGTCCTTTTATTCCATTCCTTTTTTCACTTTCCCTTAAACTTGAAGATTGAAATATGATCCAATTAAGCTTTTAAATATCAGTTGTCATTGCGTTACAATTTTATAGCTTTTAAATCATAAACAAATACAATCAATATAATCTCAATTAGGATTGTGACGAAAAGTTAAAAAACCTTAATGTTAGAATCCAAATCACAGGGCAAAACATTTTTTAAAACCTTCAATCCTATACAGATATGTTCTCTCTAATAATAAGATGTTATAAATTACAACTTGAGCATGGAGACTGGGGTTGTAATTTTGTGCATGATCGAGATGGTTCACTATTAAAGCAGCCACGTGTCTACGAGGGCCGGATTACAATAATACAAGAAGGGAACCATCTATTTCCTTCTTTTCTATAAAGAGGTAAAGAGGTACAGTACTCATGGAAGAAGGGACTGAGGCAAAGGATCCTTCCACCAATGAATACCAAAGTGAAAACAAAAACCAACACAAAGTAGAAGAAAAAAATATAAATCAAAATCCCATTCTTGTAAATATTAGAACCCCAACGGGCATTTTGCATTGCATGAATTGCATTAAGCAAAAACAACAAGCCATTCAGAGAAAACACCTCACCTTCCATCCTAGTTTCATGGGCCCCACTTGTTTTCTATAATAATCTCTGTTTAGAATGACAGTTTTCTTAAATAAATATCATTACGCTGATTAATAAGTCATTATAGAGTCCTAACAACTAGCCTAGAAAAGATTGAATATTGGTCAAGTTTGTTGTGCCCGTTGCTGTTGGAGAAATACAGACATGTTGACAAATTTATTCTATTTATATTTTTCTACCCCATATTATTACTATTAAAACAATACCATTATTATTATTTTTATCGTCAGATGAATCAACTAGTGTGACATTATTGTAGTTTTGAATATGTAATTGAAAAGAAGAATTTTATTATTTATAATAATCATATTCAACTTGAATAATATTATTTTTAATAAAAAATATTAATAGGTCAGATAAAAAATATTATTATTTTTGTCATCTAAATGGTATATATTTATCATTGGAAATAATTAAATAATATTATTATTATAGTGTGTGTTTGATTTTACCTTGTCTTAAAAGTGAATCACTTTTATTTTTATGTTTAGTGCAAAGCAATGCTAGACTAATTTAATTTTATCACGAACTCATCATGGTTTTAGTTGCCTATGGCCCAAACCAAACATCCTTTATACGCATGATTTGAATAAATCTCTCCTAAATATTAATAGAATTGTAAGTGCATGACTTGAATCCAAAACGGTATATTAAGCTAAAATAATTTTAGGTCAATAAATTCATATGATTGATAAAATAATATTTATTTATTTTTACTATAACTAAGACAATAATGATAATAGCTCCAATAGCAAATTTACTACTCATATATTATTTGCTAACATCAATGTCAATTATTGTTATTAAATAAAAGTTGTGTAATGGCATTTTCCGTTACATTTTAATAATGCTTGATTATCTGTACCAAAAAGCAAGGAGGGTGGAGAGAATCTAGAAATGGGCATTTGTTTTTATTTTTTTATATCCTCAAAAAGACCGAAATAAATAAATTAAACATTTATTTAATTTTTGTTTTATAAAAATGGAAAAGAAAGAGAGAGAGGAGTGTAGAAAAAGCAGAGAATATAAAGAGACCGGATGTTGACAAATTTCATGTCACTGTTCTTAGAACGTCGTTTGTTTGTGTGAAGATTTCTTATCTGGGATCTCTCTCATCTTCCCAAATTCTTCCTTTTATTTTTTTTTTAATTTTCTTCTTTCTCTCTCTAAACAAAAAAAAAAGCTTATATTGTTCTTCTCTTTATGCGAGAGAGAAGGACGAACAAGAGTGGCCCCAGTAGATCGAAATCGACGATCTAAGCTTCTTCAATGTTGTTGCAGCAACACCCACTTCGTTGTTTCTCCTACAATTCTTGGTTTTAGCTATCCTTTTGTTTTTTTGCTTAGTGAGAGAGTCAAACACTGAATTTTTTTCTTCTGATGATGATGATGTTGAATGGTGGAAAATCCATGGTGGATTCTTAAGAGCACGTGATGAGAGGATGTGGGTTTAAGGTAAGTTTTGCAATACTTTTCTGAATTGTGCTTATTTATCGTAATTTTTATGGTTTGGTAAATTTGGTGTTTTGTTTTTATTATTCTAGAGCTAGTGGATTGAGTTATGAGTGTGATGAAAATGAAATTCTGGGTTCCTATTGTTTCGGGGGTAATTTAGCTTGGAGTTAATTTTGTTTTCTTTTTCGTTTATTTATTTTGCTGTGTATGTGTAGCTGTAATATTCTGATATTTTCTTTTAGTGTATTTAATTCTTCTCATTAGAAGATAATATCCGTTGGTTTGATAATTGTCGTATAGGATCTGCTTAGTTCGAATTTGTCATTCATTTAGGTTCTCCCCCTATTGTATTTTCGAGTGTGTTTTTAATCTCACTGTCTATGAAACGAAGACCAAAAATTGTTGTATTCCTCTAATTGAATTGAGATGATTATGGATAGAATTAAGGTTTTTCTGTTGCTTTTATTTTTTTGATTAGTTACTTTTATGGATATAATCGAGATTTTCTGTTACTTTTATTTGTCCTTCTTTCTTTTTACTCAACATTTGAGTTAAGGACATAAGTTCCCTAGTGTCAAGGATGAGTTTTGCTGCTTAGTTTAAAGCTACTTCACTTCACTTCTCCATAGATTCTTTTTATTACAGTGATGAGCCTATGTGTACCTATCAAAGTTGAAAGCTAATAATTATTTCACTGAAAATTTTGGAATTACTCAGTCCTGGGATTATTGAAGGAAAATGAGTGGGTTTTAATACATTTGAACGCATAAATAAGTCTTGTATTATTTATGAAAGCATACAAGCATACAGATTGCTCATATGGTTGTGGTACTTTAATGAGTCTTTGCCGTGATAGTTAAATTATGAATGTGTTCTTTGTCCATTTTCTAATGTGGTTACTTCTTACTATTGCTGTGGTGTGATAAGTCGGATTCAAATCTTTTGCCTTCCATCAAAATACTTAGAACTATGCAAAAAAAAAAAAAAAACCCTGTCATTGTTGGTAATTTTAGCTTAGTCGTTGGTATTTTATGGGGAAATTGGAAAATGGGACAAAAGATTTGATTCTGGATAAGTCATGGGCATACAAGTGCTGCTTGCTCAACTGTCAGAAGTGATCACTGATATTCTTGGTTGAAGTTATCAACAAAAAAAATATTGACATATTAGAAGGGTATTTCTACCCTTATCATATTTCAATATTTTAGGGAAGTCTTTGCTTGTTATGGTAGTCTAAAGTAGGTTGTGTTTGTCTAGGTCAAGGTATTGCCACATTTTTATGCAGTATTCTATCGATAATCCCGAACACAGGAGTTGTTATTTTAATTGGTAGTTAATGTAGTTATGGCTTTTGAAAATTAACATATGTGATAATTGGTATGAGCTACATTATGCACGGATATTTTAAGCCGCTACAGATGTTTTCTACCTGCCATAAGTAGTCCTTTGGTTTAGGATTTCACGAGTTGATGTTGTAGCTAGTAAATATTTTCATCTTTTTTTTCGCCTTCTGGTTAAGTGACTTTTTTCACCATGGTTGATCTATTGAAGTTAAATGCTTGTTCTGATGTGATGAACTTAGCTTAATCTAGCAGCAGGTACCATTTGCATCTGGTTTGCAAATCTAACATGGAAATTCTGTTTCTAATTAAATCCTTTCTCAAATACATGTTGCTTTCCTGCAGATTTTATGGTAATCCACATTTTCTTTCTAGATAAAAGCTGATTTATGGAGTTGAAAGGAGTAGTAACTAGATTCAAGTTGTACACCACATAACTTGGGTGCAATGTCTTTATTGTCATGCATTTTGAAGGCTTTAAAGTGGTATTGCACATGTGAACTGGGAGTTATAACACTGTGGTCAACTAAAACTACAACTTCACATGTTTCGAGTTAAAAAGTAAAGCATTTATACTTGCTTCTTTACATATGCAAGGGCTGGAGTGAAGAGGTCGAAAATTTATTACTAGAAGATTTTTTATATAAAATCAGTTGGGGGGAGAAAACAAGCAAGAGTTCAAGAGCCAAGGGGAAATATGTGACTGCTAGGAGATGATGGCAACATTGGTTCTTTAGTGAGCATTTTTGTTTTTCAATTGAATACAATAGTTATTACTTAAGATTAAGATGCAAAGGATTCATAGAAAGTGTATAAGATTTATCTACTAAGGTTTTTAATGGTATTGTAATGATAGACTTTTCAAATGCCTTTTTTTTCATTATATGAAGCGGACTAACAAAAGTAGCATGGCTTTGGAGGTGTTTTCCTTTTGGTCTTTGATTAATTACTAATCTATTTAACTTTTTTTCTTCTCCAAATAAAATTGATTGCTAAAATGTTAATCTACTTGTGGAAAAATAACTTTACAAATTTACTTAAATACTCTTTAAACATACTAAAGTTGTGCAGATTCTAAATTAAAATTGAAGATTTAATTTCATTCATTGTACACATTGATCAATGTGTTTTAAAGGAAGTGAGTCTTCTTAATCAATACTACTACTTCTTTTTTACCGAGAAGTTCCCTTAATCATTCATGTAAATTTAATGGATAAATTAAGAAAAAGAAAAACTGAAAAATTCTTGATATGCAAGTATCTTTGCTAGCACAGTATATGTCATGTCAATAAATCTGGGTTTGAGTCATGAGGCATCCAACTATTTGGCTGCTTGTATGGATTGTGTTTGACTATTTGTGGTATTTGACATCATACAATATATGGAATGTTAACCAAAGTGCATACATTCTTAATGAGTTTGAAATAAATTAAGATATTGTATGGATTGTGATAATCTTGGGTTGAACTGGAAGCTATGTATCAGATAATTCATGATGGTAAAACTCATGTAAATATAACTGTTCAATTTTCAGGGATGGGAACCAAAGTTCAGACTCTGCCAGGATATTATTCAATGAGAGATCTTAATGAGGAATCCAGTAGTTGCGGCTGGCACCTATATTATGGAGATAAAACACTGGCAAATGGGCAGTACTATCATAGTTATCTGTCAAGTGGTGCTGCGGATGCATGTTCAGCACATGATAAGGATAATTTGAAGCAGACGATGCTTGAGCATGAGGCCATATTTAAAAATCAGGTATGAAAGTTTTAGCTCTTTTTACCCCTTGGCCTCAAGCTTAAATAATATCAATGAGGAAGTTTTGGGGTGTTAAAGGATTAAGTGTAGTATTGGTTCATTAAAAAATAAAAGTGGTGAGGCTTTTTGGATTGTGAATTTTGATTTTCTGTGCTTCTCCAGAGTTAAATAGATTAGTAACACATGTTATCAACACTAGTTTGTTGCAAAATTGACTTTCAATCAATTTTATATTTAGGTTTTTCTTGAGTGGTGGTAATTTTCAGCTTAATTTATTTATGAACCCTATGATTAGTGAACCTTTTGATATATTTATATTATGTATTTAATCAGGTCTTTGAACTTCACCGCTTATACAGAGTACAAAGGGATTTGATGGATGAAGTTAAAATGAAAGATTTACACAGAAACCATATATCTGTTGAGACATCATTTTCCACAGGTCCCTTGGCATCTCAGTTGACATCTGAAGATGGTAAAAAATGGCATGTTCCTGGATTTCCAATAGTTGGAAGTTCTACTTGTGCTAGACCATCTATTTCAGGCGTTGAGGGCATTCATTCTCCTTTGAGTTCTAATAAAGGAATCAGCAAGCAAGCTGTTCTGTTCCCATCCCCAAATGGGAGTAGTAGCCCGAAAGATGTTGAGATACTAGGGTTCAGACCCTCAAAGGTGAGGAGAAAAATGTTTGACCTTCACCTCCCTGCTTATGAGTACATTGACACTGAAGAAAATGAAAAGCCTGGTGACGAAAAGATTAGTGCCACAACAAATTTTCTTTCTGATAGAAATTATAAACATGAAAAGGGAGCCAATATGAACCTTTTTAGTGGCAATGGTGGCAAGACTGCAGGCCAGGAAGACATTTCAAGATCTAAGCAGTCTTTAAGAAGCGGAAATGGTTTGGCAGACTTAAATGAACCTGTTCATGTGGAAGAAACAAATGATGTTGCATACGTTTCTCCTCAGAACCATAATTCCTATCAAGGGGGAACTGAATGCTCTGATCTATCTGCCAAACAGAAGTCGAGGTTCTTTGGTTTGTCCAAGGAAGATTTACTGAACTCGCATCATGGAACTGAAAGTTGGGCTCGAAATAATGGATATTTGGATAATGACAGGAATCGAAAAATGTGGATTTCTTCAATAGAGTCAGGTTAGATTTCTTATTGAGCTGTTTGCTTCAAATTTACATTTTGAACCTGCCTCTCCTATCTGATACATGTCAAAGACAAACATTAGCTAAATTGGCATGTGTTTGTGGTGATTTTGTTAAAATAAGCTGATAAAATACATATATTTTTTAATATTAGTGAATTGGATATTTTTGCTCCAAGTAGAATTTTGCTAATTATATAGAAAACATTGTATTCATATATCTATTTCTTTTAGACCAAATCTTCCTTTTCAATTATGTGGCAGTAAACAAGTACTAATATTGATGTGATATATGATAAATTGTGCCATAAAATTAAGTTTTTAATGATGGCAGGGCAAGCTAAAAGCAATCCAAAACCCATTCCTCAACTCCTCAAACAAGATCAATCACTTTTATCTTCCCAATCAATGCAAGATGAACTCGGTAAATCTCATGAGCCTAGATCTGATTGTCGAACTAATCGAAGCAAGACTGATTTGTTGAGGGAAAAGATGCCTAGTGGTTTAGATATCAGTGAAAGAAATCATGAATACTCTGCTAATAAGCTTTCAGAGTCTGTTGCATCATCACATAGGCATGGTCTCTTTGCAATTGCTCCTTCCTCAGATTTAGCTAGATCTTGGTCTCACTTATCTTGGGACATGGCAAGTAGTACCCTAAACCAAAAGTTGATATCTGTACAGACACCTCCATCTCGATGTGTTAATGCATCTGGTTCCTTGAGTAGGAGTTCCCAGTCACATCAGAGTAATGGGATGTTGGGAGATAGTTGGCCTCTAAATATCAATTCAAAGATTAATCCCGGTTTTCTATGTGAGGCATCTGGGAAAAATGGATTTTACCCCAGGACTTTATCTGGGTCCAAGGAGCTGTCAGTGAACATCTCTTCAATTAGCTATCTCAACCATGATAGTGATTGCAAGAAATTTCCTGAACACTTCAACAATGGTCCAGCAAACTGCTACAAGAGTTCAAATTTGAATTCAAATGGCAATGACATGAAGTCTGCAAAAAATATTAACTTGAATGGGATACTTTCTAATGCTTCATCCAACACCTTAGTTTCCCAGTCAGGTCTTGGAATCATGGATGGAGAACAGAAGCATGAGGAGCAGCTTGCAGTGTTGCCTTGGCTTAGACCCAAGACAACATGTAAGAATGTGGCACAAAATGCTGGAGGTTTAAATGTTTTCCAACTTGCTTCTTCATCTAACAAAGATGAATCTGGAAAGGGGTCTAATGGAAAATTTATTCACAATGTAACTACAGGTTTGTGTTCAAATGATTTAGAGCCAAAGAGGAGAGAAGTTAGTGACAGCTCTAGTAAAAGGAAAATTCTTGGGGTTCCCATATTTGACATATCTCATATTTCTGCTAAGGAGTCATCTTCATTCACCTCTTCGTCTGTGTCAGTTCCTAATCCATCTGATGTAGAATTAGTGGAAAATAACCAGAGAAAACATATACTTGATATTAACTTGCCTTGTGATGCTTCTGTTCCTGAGTTTGACGAACAAGCTGTAGCTCAAGTTATTGTTTGTGAGACAGGATCATCCACAACAAAAGCCAACTCTAGAAAGCAGATTGATCTGAACTTGTGTATGAATGAGGATGAAGCATTTGTGACAAATATTCCAGCAACCAACTTAGAAACGAAGGCAGAAATAGATCTTGAAGTCCCTGCTGTTCCTGAGGCAGAGGAGGATGCCATTCCTGAAGAAAAGAAGCTTGAAACTCCTCTAGTATCACCACTTGGCCCACAAGACACAGTTGAAAAGCTGCAGGATGAGCTTATGAGGCATGCAGCAGAGGCAATTGTTGTTTTGTCATCTTCTTGCTGCCAGCAAGTTGATGATGTGATCAGCAGTCCATCAGAAGGCCCAGTGGTGGACTCTCTAAGTTGGTTTGTGGATATAGTTTCCTCGTGTGTGGATGATCTACAGAAGAAGAGTGATAATTCAAGGGAAAAAGATGGTGAGGATAATGAGGAATCTTCCTCAGATGGAATGGACTACTTTGAATCAATGACATTGAAACTGACAGAGACCAAGGAAGAAGACTACATGCCCCAGCCCCTTGTTCCAGAAAACTTCAAAGTGGAAGAAACTGGAACAACCTCGTTACCTACTCGGACACGAAGGGGGCCAGCTAGGAGAGGGAGGCAGCGAAGCGACTTCCAAAGGGATATCCTTCCAGGCCTTGCATCTTTATCGAGGCATGAAGTAACAGAAGATCTCCAAACATTTGGAGGACTCATGAAAGCAACAGGTCATACATGGAATTCAGGATTAAACAGGAGAAGTGGATGTGGTAGGGGTAGACGGCGGTCACAGCCACAGGTTACCCCAACTCCTCCCCCTCCTCCAGTGGCAAACATTGAAACAAACACCCCACTTATTCAGCAGCTTAATAACATTGAAGTGGTGGGATTGGAAGATAGAAGCCTAACAGGTTGGGGCAAGACAACCAGAAGGCCCCGTAGACAAAGGTTCCCTGCAGGTAATCCTCCATCAATCCGGTTAATCTGATCACTGTAAGAGGCTTAAATTTGTAGATGAGAATTTATAGAGGGTAAGTACAAAGCAGGTCCATTTCAATATTGTTGGAACACATGATGTTCATCTCAAGCATGGCGATTTCTCTTGTAAAAATTTCTTCAAACCCGAATTTGGGTATATGTTTGATTTTCAGTCAGTCTTTGGTCCATACCAACTTAAATAAATAATGTCGCATGATTTCTTCTTGGTTGACTCTTTTAAGAACTGTTGAGAAGAGATATATACAGTTTGTGCACTCTCACTGTCTTGGATTCTTGCTAGTGATTTTTTCGTTACACTGCATATTCGGCTGCATGCTTAAGTGAATTGGGCCTCCATCAAATAGGACTTTTAGCTAATGACATGGTCGTAGATTTGTTAATTTTTGTTGTGGATATTTATGGTGAGATTGTTCTCCTCAATCACAGTTCTTCGGTAGTGTAATCAAAGATTTTCCAGTTTTGTAGTTATAAAGGAAGCAAAGATGTTCGGTATATATAATTTTTCTATTAAATTGTAATCCCCCCTACTATATACTGGTGGATTCTTTTGTTTTTCAGCAGAAAAGAAAAATCTATAGATTTAATTTTTTGGAAGTTAGCTGAGAGGGGAAAATCAACAAAATGAGGTAAAATATTACAAGAGAATTTTTGTTGTATTTGTAATTCTTCCTGTCATAAAAAAGGTGATTTATTCTCTTGTAAGACGAACTATTGTGTAATACTACAACAAAAATTCCTAATATACACGTGTGTTAAAAATAAAATAAAATGTAAATTAATGGTATTTAATAATTCCTTAATAATTATGATAGAAATTAGTTATTTTAATTTAAAAATAAAATTAACGTAAGAATATAATTTTTAAATTTGTTTATAATTTTAATATATACAAATACCTCGTTATTTTAAATACACCTTCATCCTCCTTTATTTTTCTCTATTTTTTTTCTTATTACATCATAAATTTTATCATATTTATATTTTTTCACTTTTTCTATGTGTTAAATAGCACAATGGGTGTTCATATATCAGTTATATATATATATATATATATATATATATATATATATATATATATATATATATATATATATATAATGCCTACATCTTATTTCTATAAAAATAAAAATGAAATTTGAACATATAAAATATACAAATGGACATGGTATGAGATGTCAGAGATGAGAGGATTTTGATTCTCCTGTTGGTTACGTGAAAGGAGTGCGATTGCGATGTATGGGCGTGTGGAGAGGAAGTATATTTTAAGGCAAATACTGTGTCTTAAGGGTATTTTTTTTTTTTTTATGAAAGTTGAAATTTCATTCAGAAGAAGCAGTAGGAAACAAAATTGTTCTTAAGCCATGTACATCCAAAATAATCTATGGTGGAACCTCCTCCACTCAGTATCTTTCAAAATTAGCAAAAGCTAATCTAGACAGGGTGTGTGCTACACTGTTAGCTACTCTCTTTGTATGGATAAGTAAAGTATGAGGAGAATTTGCCAGCATTTGACGACAGTCTTGCAAAATGACTACATAATATGTACAATTATGGTAGTTGGGCATGCACCAGGCCTGTGTAAGGTCTTGGCAATCAGTTTCATAAACCACATGAGGAAGGAGAAGTTGATTTGCAACTTGGATGCTCCATTTAAACGCTAAGCTCTCAGCTACCTGTGGTTGGTAACAGTTGATATCCAGAAACGTTGCAGCAGCAAGCAATTGGCCAAGGTGATCTCTGAAAATGACACCCATCCTAGTTCCTTTGTCTCTTGCCCTGAAGCATCAAAATTACCCTTAATTCTGCCTTGTTGCAAGGAATCCATCTCGGGGGATGTTGCTGCACTAGCTGCCGGTTTGCTTGAATTGCAAATGCAGAGATGAAGCTTTGGGCAGAATTTGCTGCAAAGGGGTGGGTTTGTTCTAAAAAATCAACAAGTTGCGTGCTTTCCAAATTGTGTACAAGAATTCACAAATAAACGCAGCAGTATTACCATCACCTAATTTCATCATTTTTCTAAACCATTCGAGAATATTAGAATCTTCCCAATCCTTAAGGCTAGAGGTGAAGCAAACCACCACCTTTTCACTTCTTCACATGTGAGCAATGCATGAGTGAATGATTCTACATTGGACCCACATCTTGGGCAAGAAGCATCATTCACTATGCCCCTATTTAGCAGATTTTTTCGAACAGGCAAAGCATTTTGGCCTGCTCTCCAAAGCAAATGAGAACAGCGAGGTGGGGTTTTAATCTTCTAGATCTTCTTCCTTAGATCTCCTTCTATAATGCTGGAAGATCCCGAGTCATTGTCCATAAGCTCTTTTGCCAATCGGTATCCTGTTTTGACAGTATAACACCCATGAGAAATTAGCTTTCAAATCATGTGAGTGGACAACCTGTGAGATTTTTTCCACATCCCATCTTCCAGTATCAACATCAATGAGCTCAGCAACCATTAAACTTTCATCAATCTCCTTATCTGGGTTAGGGTGTAACATATTATCCGCTGCATCAACAATCCATTTGTCTCTCCACACTCTCACCTGCCGTCCATTGCCAATCCTCCAAATAGTTCCATGCAACGTAATATCCTTAACTGCCATTATACTCCTCCCCACATAGCTCGGGTTTGAGCCTATTTGGGCTTCGAGCGGATGAACTCTTGGGAAGTATTTAGATCTCATCACGCTGGACATCAAGGATTCCTCAAAATGAATTATGCGCCATTTTGAATCCTAAATCGCCATCCTTTTTTTTTTTTAATCTTGCGAGCTTTCCCCAACTGACCCAGTGCATTTTCTTATTTTCTGCAAACCCACTCCAAAAAAACTTGACTATCATACTCTCTATTTGGTTGAATATCAAGTCTGGTAGCTGAAAGCACCCCATGATGTAATTGGGTATTGCCTGCACCACGACTTTGATTAGCACCTCCCTCCCTGCTTGTGACAGACTTCGCTCTTTCCGACCCTTCAGTTTTTTCCACACTCTCTCCTTGACATAGTTGAAGATTTGTGTCTTTGATCTTCCAACCAGTATAGGTAGTCCAAGATAGCTTGAGACCTTGAGTGTCTCTCCACTGTCTTAACATCTAACAGTTGTATAAGTTCATTCTTCTTAAAAGTTGGTACATTTTGGCTTAGGGAGGTTTATGACTTTTGGAAGTTTATCCTCTGGCCAGAGGCTTCCTCATACTTCCTCAAGTTTCTAGTTATATAGCTTGCCTCTTCAATGGTTTCTCTCCCAAAGATGATGTTGTCGTCAACAAAAAAAAGGTGTGAAATTGTGGGGGTCCTTGGGCAGATTCGAATACCATGCAAAGCCCCTGACTAGAAAAATTTATGGATCATGGCCAACAACGTCTCAACAGAAAGAATAAAGAAGTAGGGGGGAGGGTCCTCCTGCCTCAAAACTTTGTTAGGTTTGAATTGCTTCCCTAGGTTGCCATTCAGCATGGCTGAGTAAGAAACTGTCTGAACACATCTGGATGAGAACTTGGTTGAGGAATTGCCACTCAATGTCATCATAGGCCTTGGACATGTCCAATTTAAGAGCCACCGACCCATTTCTCCCTACAAACTTATTTTTCATGAAATCAAAACACTCAAATGCAATGAGTGCATTATTAGTGATCATGCAATTAGGTACAAATGCATTTTGAAATTCAACAACAATATTAGAAAGAATAATCTTAAGCCTATTAGCCAATGTTTTAGAAATAATTTTGTATAAAAAAGAACATAGACTAGTCGTCCTAAATTCAGAAGCATTAGAGGGTTTCTTTACCTTTGGGATTAAGACAATGAGTGTTTTATTGATTTCTGATGGATCCCCAACGCCATTGAGCACATTCAGAGCTAAACTTGTAACATCATTTCCCACTATATGCCCAGATCTTTGGCAAAAGAGGCTTGAATTCCATCAACCCTGGGCACCTTGGTTGGGTGCATTTGGAATAGAGCATCCTTGACTTCTTCTATAGTGAAAGGATGGGACAGTATGTTCCCCATGCTTTGGGAGATTCTACTCTGAACCAGATCTATAACCTCCTCCATATGTTGGGGGTTAAACGTTTGGAAAAGATCTGACAAGTAGTCAAAGAGGAGTTCCTCAATCTCTTCTTCATCATGATACATCACACCCTCTTTATTATGTAACTTTTAAATTCCATTTGTAGCGCTTTTGTGAAAGAAGTTTGTGTTCTTATCCCTATTCTTTAACCATGTTGTCCTTGATCTTTGTTCCCAAATCTCTTCCTTAAACTTCAGTAAATCATCCAACTCCTTTTTTGTTGCTGCAATAATGTTAATGATCTTATGAGATTGGAGCTTTTGTTGTTGGTTTTTCAACTTTTCTTTACAACACTCCTTGATCCTTTTCTTTATGCTTCCAAACTACTTCTCCCTCTATTCCTCCAGATTCATGCTAGTCCTTTGCAAATTTGAAAGAGCATTATCTTTAGGGATCTAAGACCTTTTTGTGATAACTTCACATCCTTCCACATCATTCACCCAAACCTTTTCGAACCTATAAAGCTTCTACTTCCTTCTTTTCCTTTTTGTTGTCTTGGTCGCATCCCTGTAGAACTTAAGAAGAATTGGATTAGATTCGATTTGTGCCTCGGTAAAGAATGTGTTGAGTCCAAAACCCTTGGTGTTTTAATTATGAAAAACTTTATGAACACAAATCATAAGCCTTCTGAGTTTATGCTTACCGATGAGTTTGCTTAAGTGTATTTAGAAAAGATAAGTTCTGTAAAGAAAAACTATTGAAGCAAACTCAAGGCTGTCATGAGTCACTAAAAAAGGGTGATATGCTTGAAAGGTTAAAAGAAGACTCAAAGTATCCTTGGTTGTGTACTGTAATGAAGAAGTCAGCATGCTCACTGGATGAAGAGAAAACCTTCAAGCCATAAGAAGTCATCAGAAACTAAAGGACAAGAAAAATGTTGTAGACATGAAGATTTGCAAAATGAACTTGACATGAAGAACAACATTGTTGCAACATACCCAGAATGGAATTTCATCAATAGATTGAGATCATTCTGGACATAGTATTTGAAGTTCTAGAAATGCAATTGAGCTGCTCTTGGTCTCTATAGAAAACGTGAAGAAAACTTTTCAACTTTCATGAACAATTCATGGTCTAATACAACCTAGATCATGGAGAAAATTGAGCTTGAAGTTGCAGACGTTGATATGCCTGGACAACTTGATATGTGTGTTGGTCTGTCAGGACAACTTGATATGTGCAGTAATTTGAAGACCATTTGAGCTACAAAAGTGAATTTGAAATGATCTCGATGGATGTAGAAATTTAAGAGAAAGGTCTACATATTTCATGAAGAAGTCAAGGGCTAATAAGGTTTGGATCTTGGAAGAAACTGATCATGAAGATAGAGATGTCATTTGGTCCTCACAATATAACACAACTACAACGCTTTGAAGATTGCTTATGTTATAGTGGTCCAAATGACATGTGACTAGTTCCTAAATATCAAGGATAGAATTCCATACAACTTTCATGAAGAAATCAAAATCCAGTTTGGCCATTCAAAGGGCCAAAGAAATAAAAAATAGTAGTAAGCATAACATGCTACGACAAGCTCACACCAGAATGTTTGGAAGGCAAGTTTGTCATGCCATCTTATCAAAGTGTTCCTATAAGAAGAACATTTAGTGACTTTCCATCTACAACATAGAACTATCTCAAAGCACAATATTAAATTCAGGAAATCTATACAAGCCAACATATGTGCAAATGAATGATATACAAAAAGCATAACATAGTAAGTGTTTAGATGAGTTCAGAACAAGCTCATAATGGATGTCTTAACTATGCTTTCAAGTGAGAAGCTTTAGAAGATTTGAAAGAAACTCATCTATTGATGAAGCTAGTGCTTCCCTTCAAAGATCTCAATCTTACCATGTTGCAAAGACATCAAGAAGGCCTTACTCAGAAGATCTATCAAAGGCTACATTGAGCAAACAACATCAGAATGAAGCTGTTTTAGAGTCAAGACAAGATGAATTCTAAGATGAGTACATCAAAATGATGTATTGAAGTCAACATCATGCAATATCTATGCATCAGAATGAAATCGCATTAAAGTCTACATTAGAATGATCAGGAACTTGACTAAGAAAACTAAACTTTAGAATGAAGTTCAGAATGGTTCAGAATGCATCTAAAAGACAACATTAGTTCTTCCATATGCTGCCACACATATAGAGGGTACATTAGAAGACTGATGTTGAAAGCATCTCACTTTCCATATGCTTTCACACACACCAAGGGCACTTCAAAAAGTGAATGTTAACTGGATTAGAAGATGGACACGACGTCCACGTCGAGGGCAGCTTCTATCATGGCTCGCTAGGCCTTCGCGTCGAGGGCCAACCGCTCCGCCTCAAATGCCGCCGCATCAAAGGCCTTGTTGTTGTTGTTCTTCTGGTTGCCGGTGGCGGCTTCCACCTTAAACCAGCTGCTATGGGGATTCACAGAGAGAGAACGAAGGGTGCAAAGAGAGGAGGGGTTGGGGAAGTTGGCACTGAGCATAAATGGATGTGATAAACAGAATGCATCCATTTTACCAGAAAGAACGTTGAGTTTGGTCTCAAAATATTTGATTTTTAATTGTATGGTTTTACTTGTTTAGATACGGGAGAAGAAAGAAAAGGGGAAGAGATAAAGAGAGAAGAAGAGGGTAAAATAGGAAAAGTAACAAAAATATACAAAAAGAAAAGAAAAAAAACAAAAAATGATAATCATTGATTTTAAAATAAGTTAATCTAATGGGTTAAATGTTCACTCTCTACCGTGCGAAAGTTTTTCACTTTCATACGGTAGAATCCCTCTGCTTTCCCTCACAGAGCTCCCGGTCTGCACAAAAGAAAAGGAAGGGTTTGTTTTAAGATTTTTTTTTTCCGGTACCCTCGTTTAATTCAGGGTTTTGATATCCTAATTAGGTGGCACAATAACATTGGTCACTTATGACATATTAGTTGTTTATGTTTAAGTATCTTTAATCGCAAAGTAGCCCTTTATGTTTTTATTTTATAATAATTAAATTGTAAGTTTATTTGTATTTTGATTTTAAAATTATCTTTTTACCAACATGGTAACCTTTAATAAGGGAACCCTAATTCCTAGTTTATTGTTGCTCACTAAGGGCATTTGACATAGGGTCCCTAAAAACCGAAGCTGTTAGGTTTAGTTTAAGCCATTTGTGGAGGCCGACTTAAAGTTGTATGCGCATTTGGCTGATAGTGTTTTCTTAGCTTCATTGTCAAGGTCCTAATATTGTTCCAGCTTCCAGCTGTTTCAGGTTTAATCACTTTTCCCATGTTAATTATTAGCTTTTTCGTAATGGTGTTGAATCCTTTAATCATTTATTTTTTGCAAATAGATGTTAATCTTGTAATGTTTTACATGTTTTTTTTTAAAACATTGACAAATAGGAGCTTATTTTTGTCGCATGTGGAATTATTTGGACATTATGTTAATTGTGAATGAATGACTAAGTTGTTTGTCTTTTTTTTTTCTGTATATGGTAAATTTTTGCTAGGTAATTATGTATTGGCATAACAAGGTATTGTTTAAAGTAAGTTAGTGCATTAATGTAGAATAAAATGTTCCTTACCCGCTTTGTGATTTTGAGAAGACCATTGTGCCTCTGTTATTGTTTTTAACTTTAGGTTATTTTTTATCCGATCCCATTTTGAGAAAAGGATTGGTTTTTCTATTTAAAGAAGACATATATATATATATATATATATATATATATATATATATATATATATATATATATATATATGTGGAAGATTCACATGTTAATTTGGATGACAATAAAGAAATGAGTCACAATGTTGATGTTAACTCTGATGAAAATGATAATGGAGATAAGGGCGATGTTGGTATCGAAAACGTTGAGGATAGGGAAGATGCAACAAATGAGGAAGATAGAAGAATAGTTGGTTTGGTAAGTGATGAAATAAATGTTCTTGATTTTGGCAGTGAGGAACATGCGTTTATTTTCTATAGAGAATATGCTAGATCACATGGGTTTGTTGTTAGGAAATATGATGTTAGTCAGAATGTTGCTGGTAATATCAACAAATGTCAGTTCATATGCAATAAAGAAGGTATTAGACATATTAAATAGTACATGACGACGGATAGAAAAAAGGGATCATAGACCGATCACTTGAACTAAGTTTCCAGCCAAGCTTGTTGTATACCTAGATTACAAGTAATCATTGTGGAAAGTTTCAAAATTTGTGGAGACTCATAACCATCATCTTACACCAGTTAACCATGTGCATCATATGCCCGAGTATCAAGTGTTGTTTGATTTAGATAAAGCTCAAGTGGATAGTTTGCATTCATTTGGTTCAAGGACTTGCCAGATAATGGGTTATCTGTTGGCTAAAAAAGGTGGATATGGTAGCATCAGATCTTTAAAAAATGATTTGCATAACCATAAGAAGAAGAGTCTTATAATTAAAAATGATGATGTTTGAGTTGGATTGAGTGATTTAGAAGGCAAGTCTAATAATGATCCAACATTTTATTCCATAATTGAGATTACTATTGATGGTAAATTGAAACATTTATTTTGGGTTGATGGTTGCAGCAAATCGGATTTTCAATGTTTTTGGTGATGTCTTTGCCTTTGACACAATTTATAAAAGGTTAAATTAGTGTTCAGGTCATCTAATTTATTTTTAATGTTCAATTATGTCCTCTAAGTGAAGTATATTAACATTATCAACATGAATTAAATATGTCACATTAGGTTGCACTATCATCGTTAACACTTAATTGACCAAAAAGACCCAATTGAACCATCACTACTAGAAAATAAGGTTTTCACATCGGTTATTTAAGACTTTCAACATTGGTTATTAACCGATGTTGAAAGTACCAATGTGGAAAGTAGCATCGTTAACATCGATTTTTCAAAACGGATGTTAACTAATAAATACAGCATCGGTTATTTAAATAACCGATGTTATATGATAAGAATTATGAAAAAGAAGTTATAAATCTACATATTAACATCGAATTTTTAAAAACCCATGTTAAATGTTATTAACAACATCGGTTTTTTAAAAAATGATGTTATAAGTGGAATTTAACATCAGCTTTTAAAAAAACCGATGTTATTAGTGACATTTAACATCAGTTTTTTAAAAAAACCGATGTTGTTTTAGAACTTTTTTTAATATGTTGTCTGTTTTTTCAATAAATCCAAAATTAACCTGCAAATTTTAAAATCAGACCACATAACATATAATTTTCATTCTGTTTTGAAATAATTTTTATCCGAAATTCCATGAGAAATTTACTAATTACTATGAATTTAAAGTATATTTAATGTTGAGACATGAATTGTAAAAACTGTAAAGTAAGTAAATATAAACTACAATTACAAAATTGTCTAGACATGAATTTAAAGCATACTTTCAAATAATATCTTATTCCTCCTTCGGTTGCTCTGTTAGGGTTCCCAAACATTAGAGAGAAGGAGAAGGGATTGAAACTTTCATTTGTACTGTCTTTGTGCGATTCCTTTTTCTCTTTTCATGAATATTATCTCGTAAATCCTAATGGTGAAGGTGTGTGGAATTGAATCGCGAACCATATATCAAAATTTCATAACAACCCAACGGTTAACGAAATCGGGATCGTAGTTTTACTGGAACGGTTTTGGGTTTCTGCAGGAAAAGAAAAGACTATGATGCGAAGTGTATTTCTCTCAGCTCCAACATCTTTTCATGATTCCCAACAGTGAGAATGCTCAGAATTGAGTTGCAAACTTGGTGCTTAAATTTCACGACGATCCAACGGTGAATTAGTTCGAGATCGTCATTACCGACTCATTATCTTGTGATAGTTTAATTTTATCTAGAACCGCATTTGATCATATATGATCTGTGTCATGTTTCTATCAAATAATTAAATGAAGATGTCACTAGACTCTAGGAACAACATCTTTATCCAAGCACCTTCATCCAAGTTGTGTAATGTTCCAAAGTGAGATCACCCCTTTGTGAAGTATGCTCTTCCTAGTTGTTTTATAACCACAACTTCAATCTCATTTCCAAATCGATCTAGCAATGTGGGTTGATCAGGTAAATCATGAGAAAATAGTCATTTGGACAACGAACGGAGTGTTGCATATGGTTGTGATATCACAAAAAATTGTTACATATGAAAATATCGTTAAATAAAATTAATTACCAATAAATAGTAATAAGTAATATTGATTCAAAAAGTTATAGGTATGTAGCCAAATCTAACCGTTAGTAGATCAAACTCACACCAAAACCACCTGTTGTTTTCAAATAACTGCTGATTTAGAGTACCCATCTACAAAAGGAAATTTGATGCCATATTAAGTCAAACACAAAAATTATTGACCAACATAAAATGCTGAAGCTAACTCACTTTGTTTTTCTTTTAGGGAGCTAACTCACTTTGTTTTAAGCTCACCTAGTAATTTTATCAGCCACGTAGAATGAGCTGTATTCGAACTTAATGAGGTATTTATAATCAAACTCACAATTGCATGTTGAAAACTGAAGGGTCGGATTATATTTCATATGAATAATGGAGATCCATTTACTCTAATATGGAGTACCTATTCACAGTTATTGTTCATGAAAATAAACTAGTTGATAGTTTACTTGTTGTAGGTGTGTTAATTATCAGTGCAATTTTCAATGTGTATTGTCCGACCAATAATTTGTGTCTTCTTAATTAATATTAACATGCATTTTCAGAATTGTCTCTTCAGTGATAATTTAGAGCATTGTGCACTGTAACAGCTATATGCATGCCGTAATCATTGCTACTTAACCTGACTTTTTTTTTAGTGAAGGAAAGTCCATTGTCTAATTAATATGAAAAAAAATGATCTTAATAGCCTCTGTATTTAAAATATGTTCCTATGAGCCTGAAATGCTATCTTTATTTCTATTATTGTAATTTGATATGAATACTTTATGTTGAGTTCAGTTTTTAATTAATGTTAAAAAAATGTCAACATATTTTGTTAAAACATGATTTTTTATATGATTATTTTATGTGACAATTGTATGTTGAGTTCAATTGTGTTTGCTGCCTGTGTTTCTTTACTTAAAAATTATATTTTGGAGAGAATCCTTAAAAGTTGATTATACTTTGCAAAGTTTGATAAAGTAATAATATTAAGTTTGAAGTTATGAATGTCGTGATATTGTCCATACATAAATTATTAAATATTACAGATATCGTAGTCTGTGAGAGAAAACTTATTTTTTTATAACATGATTTATTCAAAATACAAAAGGGACAATACATATTTAGTCTTCTTGGAACATTCATTTATTAACTTTAACAAAATACAAAATCATACCAATACCTAAGAAGTATTGAAAACATTATAACAATTAATATTTTCACACACACCAGACATTATGATCTCATATATCCATTAATCTTCGTTCATTTTAACAAACCATTAAAAAAAGTTTAATGACAACTAATGTTATTTCATACGTATAGCATATACGGATTGACATATAATAATTCATATCTCTATATACATAAAATAATAATTTATCTCTTAATAAAATATATGAATTGATAAACATATATATAATAATTTATATATAAATTTTCATATTTTATACACTTGAATAAACTATTTAATGTAATAATATTTATACACATATATTAAAAAATATAACTAAATTTATAAAAAAAGATTAAAAATAAATTTATTTTATTTTTAAATTTTTTTAAGTTATACGGATTGACAATCCATATAATTGATACGGATTAATAATTTGTATGATTCATACAAATTGTGAATTCGTATGTTTCTTACGGATTATCACTCTGTATGGCACGAAGTTACAGATGAAAAAACTAATCTCATCCGTCGTTGCACTGCAATATCCTCCACGATAACCATGAATTGCGAATGAAATGATAAGCTCAACCAAACCAACCATAACAGAGAAGCATGGACTCAGCCAAGTAATGCCCATAGATATGTTTGTTTTGCTTATGGTTTTTACAAAATATATATATTTAATGTTGCTATGATACTTTTAAATTTATAACTTTCATTTTTGAAACAAAAGATATATAAAAATATAATGAAATTATTATTTTTATGATTATTATTAAAAAAAAAATTATTATAATAATAATATTGATAATGTATAGAGATAAAGATAAATAAATATTATTATATATTATCGTATTTATTATATATGAATGTAATATAATATAATATACTTCTTAGAAAACTTCCTAGGTCAGCATCAAGCTACCTTATCTCGTTCAGAATATAATTTTCACCAATCAAACAACATTTTTGATCTTTTGATTTTTAAAAGAAAATAAAAAAATTTTAAAAAATTTCGTGTCTTACCTTTTTATTTTTTAAAATAAAAAATAAGAAGGGGTGTCATTGGAGTTTTTTTCAATCTGGGCCGTTTTTGCGTGTCGGTTATTCGAGGCACAACCCAAGAGAGTATTTCAACCCGACATTCATACCGGACCATGTCGTATTGAAAAGCACGAACCGTACCTCTTTCTTCTTCGCCTTCTTCGTTCGATCCTTCTCCCTTTCGATCCTCGATTTCCCTGTAATTATTTTTCCTAATTCTTCAATCGAGTCCCTGTTTCGTTCAATTCCCGTTTTCTTCTTCCGTTTGATCCCAAAATCGTTCCCTTTTCATAACCTTCGTCGTTTTTTAGGGTTAGGGTTTCGATTCGGTCTTTCAGGGTCATAAGATCGTCGTTTTTTTGTTCTGTTACCTCCAAAACTCCTGGTTTTGGTTCTTATTCGCTTGATATTTCGTCCCAATCTGGCAAAATTTCAGGACGCGCTTACGATTCTAGGGTTTCGTTCCGGTCGAATTTTAGGGCTTTTTGATCTTTGAATTTCTGGAGGGGTTTTCTGTAAATTTCTTGAGGGGTATGATTCCTTCCTATACCTGACAAAATTCTAGCGGTCGTATTGTTTTTAATTTATTGATTTCTGGGGTGACTCAAGAATCAAGGGTTAGGGTTTGACATACAATTCGGTATTATTCTAATTAGGGAAATTCAATTGGGGTTACGCTCTTTGGCGACGAGGAACAGCCTTTGCTGTTTCATTCTGTATCCAATTCTCTTCAATTAGAATTTTGATTTTAGTTTGACCCTTAATTGTTCCCAAGTGCTGTGTTTGGCGGGTTGTCTGAAGTTTGAATTTTGAAAGAATTGACAAGGTGAGGATGATTTGTGTCATTCCTATCGTTTTGTGTTGTTTTTTGGATTAAAACACAACGGTTTTCATTTAATCTGTGCACAATTTTCTTTCTGATATGCTGCTATGCCTTTAATGTGGTAGTGAGAACTTCACTATAATGCTATATGCACATGATACTCTGTCCTGTAAATTTGATATGATATGGCGGGCAGCTGTGCATTCTTTAGTTTAATCTTAACATTTTGTAGGAATGCCTTTACACTTGAGATAAAATTTGTGCAGAAGTTTGAAGAAACATAACACTGATGTTAAGTGCTATGAACACTGATGTTAAATGCTATGAATGTGACTGGTGGTTTGCATCAAACATATTTTATAGTAAAGTACTTCAAAGTTACTAGAGGTTATCCATTGCAACAGTTGTGGAAATTCTAGCTCCTTAGTATTGATGTTAGATTTAGCTATTGTTTCTTTCAAAATTTAAACTGTTCTTTTTCTTTTATGGTGAACATAATTTGTAGAATGTTAAATGTTCCATTTTTCACAAATCTGATTTTAACAATGTGATCTATTTCTCTTTCCATGCTACCATACATACACTCTGAGCACAAAGACAAACAACCCCCTAAGAGTACAAAGTCTTTTGAGCATCAAATGCCCTTATTTATGTGGTAATTTATTTTAATACTTACCCTTAATTATTGCATATCAGAATCAGAATGGGGTATAAGAGATGCCATGAGGCTAATGAATTTGAGGATCTTTCTTTGAACAAGGCAAAACGTTTTGAATGCAACAATGAACTGGTTTCATTAGCTGATATTGTTACACCCAACAAGGCCTTTGCCCAGACTGTTATTAAAGGTAAATGATTTTTTTTAATAATATTTGAATTTGTTTAGATATTTTGTTAAACATACTTCTGGTTTGTCGTTGGCCTGATTGAAAATTTTGTCCAACAATTGATGTTTACTAAAGAATTTTCTTTTCATTTTGTGCATAGGTGATGATGAAGATGGCTTTTACAATATTCAATGGCATGATCCACTTGAAACAGATGCTGCCAAGGAATTTCCATATACTGGTGACAAGAATGTTCAAACCAGTGGCCACTTCAGCTGCTATTCTAGTGAGGATGATACTGGTTCTGGGGCAACATCATTATCATCTGCTTCCTCTTGTTGTTTGGAATTTGATATTCCGCAGAAAGCATTTGTTCCTTTCGATGATGACTATTTGGCCTTTGGTTGCTCGCCTAGAAAATCAGTTCCCATTGGACCAAATCATCAAGCCACTGTTCCTGTTTGGAGGGGAAAAGTGAATAAGATGTCAGAGTTAGGCATATACAATCATGACAGTCCCTCCTCTGGCTTAGTATCAGCTCATACCATTGATGAAGATGAAGAGAGACTCATGGGGACTTCTGTGCTCTCAATGGATGAATCTAGCTTTCATTTGTTAAGTAGTAACGACATTGGACAAGGCAGGACAGAGTGTAATTGCATGGATCGCGGCTCCATCAGATGTGTTAGACAGCATGTTAGGGAAGCACGTGAAAATTTGATGGAGACTCTTGGGGAGGAAAAATTTGTGAACTTGGGCTTTTGTGACATGGGAGAGGATGTTTCACGGCAATGGACTGAGGAGGAAGAAGACATGTTTCATGAGGTTGTCTACAGCAATCCTGCATCATTGGGTAGAAACTTTTGGAAGCATTTGTCAGTCACTTTCCCTTCTCAAACCAATAAGGAAATTGTCAGCTACTATTTTAATGTTTTTATGCTGCGGAGGAGGGCTGCTCAGAACAGGTCCAGATTTTTGGATATTGATAGTGATGATGATGAATGTCAAACAAGAAATCCTAGGATTTTTGGTTTTGAAAATTCAGATGATTCTGCCATTGAGTCTCTTGGTGATCAAGATGTCCGCATGGAAAACCAAGATAATTCTGATGATGATGATGACAATAACAGTGATGATGGAACTGAAGATAATGTTCATGGAAGTGATATGGGAAACACCACTGAGATAGAGGGTGAGATTGATGAAAGTCCATCAAATTTGCAAGTGAACTCACAGATTGAGCCTTGGAGTAATCCTGATGAGCATGTCAATGGGACTCCAGGGATCCTGAACTACAATATTGCTGTCGGGGATGACTCCTGTATGTCTTTCGAATGTGATGCCAATATGGATGTGTCTTGCCATTCTCATGGTTTAGGAGATGCTAGTTCTGCTTTGCAAGCTAGGGGATTTAAATGTGATCAGAGTCCACATATGAAGGAAAAACTTGATTTGTCCAGCAATGAGATGGATCATGTTTATTTGTTGGAGCCCTGTGTTGCTAAAGATTGGTGGTATCCTGGGTACTCAACATGTCCGACTCCAAGTACAGATTTAGACTTCTTACCTACCTCCAATTTGATTGAAGAGTTTTTTGGTCATGGTACTCGGGATAAAGAGACCTGAAGTGACTGAGGTATTAACTCATGAAGTATTTTTGGCACCAGCATGGCAGATTTAAGTTAATTGAGGGTGCCAATCCTGGTTTTAGAAAGTTCCAGTCATGGACGTGTTATTTGAGTACCAAGAAGGAGCTACTTAATAGTGGTGGAGGTTAGGTGTAAAATACAAATATCCAAGGTTGGAATGGAAAAGCCTTCTATTCTTTATTTCTTTGTTTTATTTTTTTTCTTTTATGCCAGAAAGGAGAGGGTGAGGATAGAGGTACATTTGATGTTAATTTGTATATACTTCGTGTTTATCTCACCGTTTCCTAAAAAAAAATGGGTTCTTCCCGTTACTGTTCATTTTACTACCTCACAATTTGTATGATATAATGTAAAAAGCCTGTTTGAATTTGAATATTGTCTCGTATTCTCATAAATTTTTTGTCCTATGCACAGATATTATTTTGAGTTTGTGCTCCTAATTTTTGATGGATGGCAATTCATTTTGTTACTATTATTTATTTTACCATCCTTTGTTAACATATGTTCTTCCATTGGTTATTTGACTGTTTTGAATGATATCCAACTGAGAAAAAAGGTGAAAGAAGGTACTTTTTCCTCTTTATTGGAGAGTTCGGTCTTTAAAAAGGAAACGCATTGTCCCGGTCTTTTGTTGTCATTAATTCTTGTTTTTCTGTGAGATACAGTAAAAGGTGTGTTTGTTTTATGCCAAAAATTAAGAGGCTGCAGATATTCGCTGCTGGGTTTTTAGCCATGGAGAATACGGATTCGTTCTGGCATGAGATTTGCTGTTGACGTCTTAACTATATTTAATGATTTAAATTTAATTATACTACTGCATTGCCCTAAACCCTATTACTTTAATAATGGGTTCAATCACTCTTAAACCTTGTTACTGTTAGCTCTAAACCACATTTCTTCAATCCCATCATCATCTCCTGCACATCTTACATTTTCCTAATCACTATTTTCCTCAACATTGTCTTCATGTTCCATAACTCTACACCTCCCATCATCTGCACTCCTATTCCTGCTTGGATTACCCTAGGTATTTTCTTCATGATCGAAATTCATAATAAGAAAAGTCTATTTGACATTTGTTATTCATTCATAGCTCCCCATTTCAGTTGCATGTGTATCCAACACAATTTTTCTCAAACCATTTTCAAATATACAACTCTGGTTCTTCCACCACAACTTCAACTTACCTTTGTATCCAAATTCCTCCTTCATTCTTAAGGCTTGAAAATATGACCATCTACCCATGTCTATCCCATGGATGACCTCTACCTCTCCATTTTTGCATTGTAATTTGTGGTCCCATACAATTGACTCTTTGTGATGAATATTTAGAAAAAAAAGTCTCTTTAAGACATATGGTGTGACATAATTGGTAGATAACTTTGTCTATTTAGTTTAGGAGTTCAATCCACAAGTCAATATGTACAAAAAACTTTTGGGAGAGACCATCCTTTAAATGGATCTTAATATCTCAAGAGATTAGTCCTTGGAAGAAATTTTCCCTTTAAAGAGAGAATATGTCATTTTAGGTGAAGTGTATTAGAAAGTCATTAAAAAGAAGGTTGAATAGTGACATTTAATGAATAATGCTTTTCTCTACACAAATACATAGGCTTATGATTTTCTTTGTTCAAGTTATTCTTGCTTGGCTATCAAAAGTATAACAGAAGCAATGAAATCCTCTATAAACATGGGTGTAACATAAAACAATAAAGCACACACCAAGTCAACCATGAGAAACTGCTTCTCAAGATTAATTTTGTTAGCACTAAGATTCTAATATGTACCTGAATATAGTTTTCACCTTTCTGAAAGTATTGCTACTTTTGAAGTGCAAGATTAGTTTGAAAATCTTTCTCTAGTTAGTAAAAATTAAGTTTAAAAAATGTTCATCACTATAAATTAAATAGGCAACAATATATAAGAAACAAAGAGAACGTTTAAAACACACACAAACACACAAAATACTAGTTTACCTATAAACTTGGGCTATATCCAATCCCTACAACCTATAGAATTTTCCACTAAGAATCATTCCAACTACAAGAGTTTTCTCCTTAAGCCTCTATATAATTTCATAGTATTCTTCTCAAGTTTCTATAGGTTACCTTTGAACCTAGTATTATCAATGTCTATAGGCTTACATTGAGTATTCTCACCTTTTCATGTTAGTATTCTCACATTTGTAGGCCAGCTCTAAGTATTCTCTCCTCTTCAGGTTTGCACTTGAGTATTCTTTACTTTTCAGGTTAGTATTCTTATTTTGTAGGTATACCTCGGTATTCTAAACATTTGTAGGTTCTTTAACTAATATTCTCATCTCTGTAAGTCTTCTTAACCCATGTATTATTTCACAAGCCTCTTCATGCTTCACTCCATAGCAACCTTGTTGTTGTTGACTCACACAACTAATATGTTCTGCTTACAAAAACACATTCCAGTAACACCAGTTTTCTGACTGCACTTTTGAGTTCTTCTATAAGTTCTTTGGGCAAATTCTGTTACATACACTTTTTTAGATGGAGACAAGGTTGGCTTAAATCGTAGAGTGTTTTGGCTAATAAAGGTTCTTATCAAAAGTTAAAAACCCTCTCTCTAAAAGCAACATTCATGAGTTTATCCCTTCTTGGATGTTTTCGTTCCTTGTAATGAACTTCTTTGAATGAGAGTTTTTTTTTTTTTTATAGGCCTTGAGGTAGTCATTTATGATTGTTTGGGAGAATTCAAACTCAGCCAAACCATGTCCAAGTTGTCCTTGGTAGGGATGCTTTTGATGCTCACTCGTATGTCTGGAGGTTAACATTCTTATGATTGATTCTTCTCAACTTCTTATGCTTTTTAATCAAGTCTTGTTCATATAGTCACATCTCAAAGCAAACTATTAGTAATCTTAAGTCCATAAAACTTGGAATTTACTTTTTGAAACTTTGTTGTCGTTAAAACATCCCCTCATACAGGGTTTTGCTTCAACATTATGCAAATTAAAAATTATCTGTGCAATGTAATTCATAGATAATCTCGTTGGTTGCAACCAATAATTCCACATGTACAACACAACTGCATAACACATACAAACAATAATTCGAATTCGTATGTATAAGACAATACCTTCCAATTCTTATAACTGCATAACAAATGTACAAGATCGTTGTTGCACAAAAGATGAACTATTGTGGTACCTATATCTTAACATGGAAAAATAAGAAAAAAAGAAAACAACATATATGAAACAACGTAATTGTGGCCCTACGTCACTCAGTTGCAAACAATTTTAATATTGGAAAAAAGACAGACAAGCAGGTCATCAAACCAATAGTCCCTACATGACCCTCAAACTGACAATTAAACAGTGCAAAACAAATATGTACACGTTACCTACAATTCATGAAACAGAGTTCAGTGCACGTGGGTTTTTAGTGCATGTGGGTTTTTTTTAAGGGAAGAAATTGTTTCTTCTTCTTCTTCTTCTTCATGAAGCAGAGTTCAGTGCACGTGGGTTTTTAGTGCATGTGGGTTTTTTTTAAGGGAAGAAATTGTTTCTTCTTCTTCATGAAGCAGAGTTCAGTGCACGTGGGTTTTTAGTGCATGTGGGTTTTTTTTAAGGGAAGAAATTGTTTCTTCTTCTTATTATTATTTCATTAGAATAGATTTATGTGATAGAAAGAGTTTCTTAAAATTAAAATTTATATCTTTTATAAAAATAATTTTTTAATAATAAAAATAATATTTATCTAACACATAATAACATCATAATTAAATGAAAATAAAAAAATATGAAAGTGTGAATTTTTTTAAAGTTTTTTAGAATTTTTTGTATCGTTAGAGTAAAATTGTGTGTGAATTTCTTACAATAAT
Organism: Glycine max; assembly: GCF_000004515.6. Lineage (NCBI taxonomy): Eukaryota > Viridiplantae > Streptophyta > Magnoliopsida > Fabales > Fabaceae > Glycine > Glycine max. Next base: position 40,757,764 of record NC_038243.2, on the reverse strand, counting down.
ATAACATTATAAAAACCATAAAAAGTACTATAAAAATCATAAAAAATAACTTAAAAAACTCATTTAAAGAAATTTTCATACCAACATCGTTTAACCTTGAAATGTCATTGGAATAACTTTTCTCCCTGAAACGTCATTCTCACCCACACATGCCACTCTTTCCATGCTTAATAAGTTTTTTTTTTTTTAAAGTGAAAAATAGACCAGCCCACTTCCCTCTTAATCAATATCATGCTCTTTGTTTTTCTTTTTCATTTTCCACATTTTAAATAAAGATTTCTAATTTGAATTATGGAATCAACTAATGACATGTGGGCAACAAAGTTGACAATTTATTTTATTTTCAAGGAGAACCAAATGATATGTGGACAACTAAGTTGGACTTGAAACATATGTCATGAAATCAGATGACATGTTAGTGTATATAAGATAAGTATGTTCTTCTCAATACGATTAAGAAACACAAATTATTATAATTTATACTAATCATTATTGGTTCTATTTCCTTTTCTATATAGTATTTGAACCTTTTGTTAGTTTTCTCATCGACATTAGGATTTAAGGTCGAGTTAAAGTTGAGTTTGAACTTCCGGTTTTCAATTACTAATCAATACATTAAAAATTCGGCAAAAATAGAATTTGGATGTTGTAAATTAACCAAGTAGAAAAACATGTAACAAATATGGCTACTAAAATTAATATGTCCTCACTTAAGTAATATTATTGAATAGACCTCACATTAATTTTCAATCGATAATAAAAAAAGGTAAAATTAATCTATAAATATGGTATATTTTAAAAATCACATACTAAAGTGGTGGATTATGGACCCTAATTTAACCCAACAAAACAAGACTTAAATTTGGTCATATAATTAATTCATGTTGGATCTCTAACATAAAGCAAGAGCAGCACTACAAATAAATCTATTGATTCTAAAATATGAAGGGGTTCATATGCAATATTAAGAAGTAATGGAAAAAAACAAGCTATAGTCAGAATATTGGTATAAAGAAATGCATACAATTAAATATTGTTTTCAATGGAGAGGACAGAAGAAGGAGCTTTTCAAACAATAACAGTTAAAGATTTGGCCTTTCACCCATGATATAAGCTGATAAGCAAGACAATTTAAGGCATAATATGGAGGCTTCAGATTTTTGAGTTTTGGAGGCTTCAATTTTGGTGTGCCATATCATGGGTCACTGCCCCCAACGCCTAAAGCCTAGAGATCCTTAAAATAATCCACAAATCTTGATCACACTCCCTCACACAATTAAATGTGTCGCCTAGCAAATAATCTTTGTCAAAATTAGACTAATTTTTTTTAGAAAAAAGTTAAATAAGAAATTGTATAAAAGATCCACCAGAAAAAATCTGCAAGTAAAAGTCAATTAATATTATATAAGCTTTTGTATACCAAAATGAAGATTTTTAAAACAGAAAAATAGGCTTGAAAAATGCAAAAAAAAGACTTTTTTTTATTATGAAAAGGAAGTTAATGAAATAATTGATGTATACAAAAATATTATTAATCAATCATAAGGGTTAAATACATTAAAAAAACGAAAACTTGACCTGCAATATTAACATAAATTTGTATATATAAATAACAATAATAAAGAAAATAATTAAGGATTACGTTGTTTATGCCCCTCAATAACTAAAAATTTTCAAATTCAAATTCTATATTTTGTTTCAATTATTTAAATTATTAATAATTGGGAAATAAATAATTTTAAATAATATTAAAAATGTTGTAAGGAATATATCTAGTGGGAGAGCTATTTTTAAATGACTGTGAGTGAAAATAATAGGCTTAAATATATTTTTTATTTTTAATAAATATTTGATTTTTGTGTTTACTCTTTAATAAATTTGTATTTTGGGTTGAGTTCTTAATGAAAAAAATAATTTTATTTTGACCCTTAACACTTATTTTTAGTTCCTAATAAATTAGTAAATTTTGTATTTACTCCTTAATAAAAAAAATTTATTTGTTATTAGTCGAGACTAAAAAAAATTTATTATTTATTATGGAGTAAATACAAATTAACTAATTTATCAGCGACTAAAACAAAATATCAAAAATAAAATATAAAATTGTTATTTTAGTAACGACTCAGCGTAAACCAAAAATTCATTAGAGACCGAAGAGAAAAATGAAATATTTATTAGAAATCAAAAGCCAAAATAGTAAATTTCCTTCACTTGTATGATTTAATTAATTTATGATATTTAAAATTTATAATAATATTTTGAATAATACGTAAATATAAAAAACAATTAATTATATGAAAACTATTAAAATTAAATATTATTTAAAATAAAATAATTAATATTTTATTCTTTAATAGACAATTCATATTTCATTAGTAATTTTGTTACATGAGTTGCTAAAGGTGTTTATTAGCATTATCTTCTACTTGTGAGAGAAAAACATACTAATTATTATATTTTGTAACATAAGTATTTTTTTTTTCTTAACATAATCATACAACATTAATTGATCATAGAAAAAAAATATATTAATTGTAATAAATATCTAGAAAAATGATATTTTTCCAAAAAAATTCAATCAGTCTTTCATTGAGGGTTTCTAATGATATTAATATTGCTTCTTGTAAGTATATTAAAATTAAAAACTATAAAATAAAATAAAATTTTCATTGTTATTAATTAACACATTAAAAAATAGAAATTAGATATTATAAATTAATCAAGTAGAAACACATGTGACAAACATGTCTACTAAAATGAATATCTCTACACTTGAGAGAAGGTTATTAAATAGACCTCACTTTGAATTTCAATCAATAAATAATTTTTTTCTAAATATAAAAAAGCAAAAAAAAATCACTTAAATATTATATATTTTAAAATCTAAAATTTTCATGTTCTTCCAAAGAATTTGCTGGACACAAGAGAAGCACCACCAACCAATCTCTATTTGATTTCAAATCATGAAGGTGGCCATTGCATATGGAGAAGATACGGGGAAAACATGGTATATTACATCCATTGGAATAAAGAAACACACATTAAATGCAATTAAATGTCATTTTTGAATGTAGGGGACAAAAGAAGGAGCTCCAAACAATAACGGTTGGAGATTTGATTTTGATGTTTCACCTGTATGAGCTTGAGCTTAGAAGCAAGATAATTTTTTTGGGTAAATTAGATTATTTTTTAAGCCCATAGTTAAGTATTAATTTTTCAAAATAATAAAATTCATTCAAAGGATTCACCTCTCTCAATATATATTTTTTTCATGTGCATAAATCAAGATCAAACCCATAATCATATACTTATAAAAAAAAGGTTATTTATACACGACTTACACTATACTAATTGAAGCAAGACAATTTAAGGTATAGTTTGGATGCTTCAATTTTAGTGTCATATATCATATGTGGCACCCTCCAATGCATCCTCAAAACAATCCACAAATCTTGACCCTTTAAATTGAACCCCCAATGTCTCTTAACAAGTACACGTGCTGCCTATCACTCCTTTTCTGATATTAATATGATTTATTTATTTTTTCTCACATGCATGGAATTCTACTCCAACAACTACTTCACCCAACACAGATAAACCAAAGTTCAAAGAGCAAAAAATAAAAAATAATAATCTTGGGTTAATTAGCTCTTATATATTACTATGATTCTATGAATGATTATTCTTTAAGCCACACTGCTAGTAGTTGCATGTAACAATCTAATTTCTTCAAAATTTGATGTGTTTTTTTTTTTTTCATTCTCTTTGAGTTTTATTTGTGATTTGTCGCTCCATGGATGTACATGCCCCTTAAATTTTGAGCATTCTATAAGGGAAACAGAAATTAAGGGGTCTTCTCCCCTTTTTGTGGGCTGGATCTTGTACTTATGGAACTGTCACCTCTGACCAATTTGATTTTCTTCTGATCACCACCTCCTGGTTAAAAAGCAAGCAAACTTTGGTGATCTGAATTTTGTCCCTTTCTCTTTCTCTCTCTCTCTTCCTTATTTCACCGTTTTTGGGAACATGATCATGGAATGAATGCTTCATATTTTGTCCTTGCAGTGTAGTTTGTTGGGTATAATAAACATCTGTTTTTTTTCTTTTCTGAGTCAGATTCACATATCACATATCACATCATCAAATCCATGGAGGAGAGGAAGAAGTATGTGTGCAAGTATTGCAGCAAGAGGTTTCCTTGTGGGAAGTCTCTGGGGGGTCACATCAGGACCCATATTATGACTGAAGAAAGAAGCAACGATGTTGTTGTTGTTGATGGTGATGATAACAATGACAACATGTTCATCAAGTTGGATGGTACTGTGATGAGGAATAATAAGAAGAGAGATTTGTTATGGTGTGAAGATAATAACAACCCCATTTATGGCCTCAGAGAGAACCCCAAGAAAACAGTGAGGTTTGTGCATTCTGGTGGTGGTGCCAATGCCAACAACAATGAACAGCAACAGAATAAGGAGGATAAGAGGTTCTGCAAAGAGTGTGGGAAAGGTTTCCCATCACTGAAGGCTCTCTGTGGCCACATGGCTTGTCACTCAGAGAAAGAGAAGAGAACAACAACAACAACCATCAAGTTTGAAGAAGAGAAACTGGTTATGGATAGTCGTTCTGACACCGAGACTTGTGCTCCAACAACTCATCCAAGGAGATCCAAGAGAATGAGGGTGAAGAAGACCATTAACCTTTCCAATCACAACCCTTTTTTTTCTTTTTCTTCTTCTTCTTCTTCTGGTGTTGTTCCTTTGGCCAATGGTTCTTCACCTGTGTCAGAGGTGGAGCAGGAGGAGCAAGAAGAGGTGGCTAGGTGCTTGATGCTGTTGTCTAGAGATTCTAGCTTCAACTTCAAGGGTGGTCGTTTTGCTTCGGTTACTGAATCTTCTGATAACAACTCGGTTATTCTAGAAGCAAAATTATCATCTCCTGATACCCGGATTGGTGTCAGCAATGGTAATAATAACAACAACTTTGTCTCTAATAATCATGCTTATGATCTTGTGGCGAAGAAGTTGCTTAAGGTTAAGGATATTAAGTTTAAGTCTGCTGAGTTTGGTGCTTCTGATAATTATTCAGGTTCTAGATTTTTCAGATATGGTCCCAAAACCAAAATGGTAGACTCAGATTTCTCGAATGATGAATTCAGGTGGTCCAAAGTGGAGGGTAAGTCAAGCAAGTACACTGCATCTGTAGTGAAGAAATTAGGGGTGGAAGATTTGGATTATGATACAACACATGGAACTACAAGGAAGTTTGATTCAATAAAGAGGAACAACTATGATTTAGTTGGTGTTTCTAGCAAGAAGATAGCAAGTGGTTTTGGCAATGAGGTATATAAGAATGGCACAAGAGGTTGGAAGTATGAGTGTTTTGAAGTTGAAAGGGACAACGATTCTTATGATTCAATAGATGATGAGAGTAATGAAAACAGTTCAGAGACTGAATCTTTTCCTGCTCCAAGGTCTCATCATAAGAGTAAGGCTCTCAATGGAAAGAAATGCACAAAGCCCAAGAAGAAGTTGAAGCCTTCTAAGAAAAGCAAGGATCATGAGTGTCCAATCTGCTACAAAATTTTCAAGTCAGGCCAAGCCTTAGGGGGTCACAAAAGATCACATTTCATTGGAGGTTCTGAAGAAAACACTATGGTGATCAAACAAGTTCCTTACTTTATTGATCTCAATCTACCTGCTCCTGTTGATGAATAGGGAAATTGGCATCCTGGGTTTTGCATCATTTGGAAGCATTGAGGTACTACTTAGAATGTTTTTGTCTTTATCCCATATGATAAAAGCAATTTGCATTGTACAGCCATGCGGGTAAAATGATTTTCGTTCTTAACGCTTTTACTATGCTTTATTTGGTAGGAGGTCGCTGTTTTCTTTCAAGTTAATGGCACATGACAATTTGGTAGTATCTCGGTTGAAATATTTGAAATTTGACTCTTCCTATACCCAAGAATATTCTCAGAATTACATTCCTTTGCTGCAAATAACAATTTTACTCTTCACTGATTCAATTAATAATATTCAGAATGTTTGTCTTTCCATGTTTTTCAATTTTTCGTTTCATCCTCTTGTGGAAATGTATAAAACATGATTTTAAATAATTTATGGTCAAGTGATGATCAATAACAAAAATAATACTACTTAATTTTGATCACAGATTTAAGATCTCAGTTACTATTTGCAATGTGTAACTATCTTCTGGGACGCAAGACTGTGGAATAGGGAAATGCCTGTTTGTGTTAATTTTCTTGTTGTTTTGCAACCCGAATTACCTGAAGCGTTTGCTTTTACTTTCTTAAACTAGAAGAATCCTTAGAGGAGGAAAAGGAAATTCGAAGGTTTAAAGAAAGTGTAGCTTTTTTTTTTTTTGGTCCAACTTTGCTACCCGCCAAGTCTGTCTTGTGACCAAATTTATCTTTTCTAACATAAAATTCAGCACTATGGTCAATCCAATTCCCGTGATAAGTGTAGTTAATTTCTAAGAGAGACTGCTTATTCCCCTCACCTGAAATTTATGCTTTGAATTTGATCTAATCTCATCTATTAGAATTGAAAAAAAGAGAGCAGTCACTTTGATTATTCTTAAAGTTAAACATTGGATAAAGGTAATCACAACTATCAATAAAATCACATCGGTTAATAACTATTTTTGTCCCTAAATATATAAATTGGTGACAATTCTTATTTAATATCTGGTCTGAATGTGTATCAGCTAATTAATCCTTAAATACTATCGTTTAATGATAAAATAATTCTGCAAAACTTAACTATAAAATATAATTGTCTCACTTTTTACATATTGAAAGACGAAATCAAAATTTTCATCAAAGCCTAAGTGCATGTTTGCTTTCGAATTTTGTTAGTTAAAAAACTAATTTTGCTAACGGATCTTAAACCTTACTTTTGTGTTTATTTTAGTTTCAATTGAATTTACATTAAAACGTGTATTATACTATTTTTAATTACAAACCAAACATAGTCTAAATTGTCTTCAATTTATATATTCAAGGACTAAAATCATCATTATAAACCACAATTTATTTTTAATATTCAAGACAAAATTGTGGGTTGAAGTGGTTGTAAGGTCGCCTACCACTTAAGGCAGCAAACCTTATAATTGCTCCATGTGTACATGTCCAACAATTAATTGTAATAGCAGGAGAATTGGTATGCCTTTTGCTTCGTGCCAATTACTATATGTGTTGTTCCCTATTCAATTCTTTTACCCGTTCGGGTGTACGAGAGAACCACTGATATTATAGTAGTAACTTAGCTCTTGCTCTCATGTGGCCTCAAGACAGCCAGCACCAGAGGCAGCCAACGAGAATCAAATCGCATATAAACAACAGAACTGTACTAAGGTATGTGGAATCATTACAATAAAAAGGTATCACTAGGTCTTGCAAAAAGATTAATAGAGTAGTTAAATTAGTTTTTTAGTGTTTTAATTTATTTTTTATATTTAATGTAGTTTTTTATAATTTTTTTAAGTTTAATTTTATTTTAGTTTAAATCGTAAGAAATCATATTTTATGACGATCTATAATTATTATTATGTAATTTTAAACCGTCACAAAAGATATATTTTTCAAAAAATAATTGATTTTAAAAATTAGAGGAATAAATTAAAAAAAATTAAAGGATCAAATTGAATTAATTTTAAAAGTTAGAGGATAAAAATTAATTTAATAAAAAAAATTTGAATTAAAATAGTATAAAAATTATAAATCACACATTATTTTACTATTCATTTTTCTTTTTTTTATTCTCTTATTCTAAAAAAAACACATCTAAGAGTGGATTCTGTCATTTTAATTTGATTTCTTAACAAGCATTTATATGAAATATAAAACAAATCAAATTGCTTACATTAGTTAAAATTAGTTTTTGTGTCAAGTTTTTCAAAAGTTATTTCTTCTATTTTTTTTTCATGAATATCTATAAAGTTACAAAGATTTCTTCAAAGTTAAAAACAGAGTCCATCTAACATATTTTTAGGTCTAAAATGAATTTTGATATGAGATCTTTTCAGAACTAATAAAAGTAACAGAAAATTAAGTATTTTACATTATAAATATGTTTTTTTCTTCTAGTAAAGTTCGAGCCTCATTCTTTAAAGAAAAAACACATCTTAATTATCAGTATACTACATTAACCAGTGATAAAAATTAGATAAATATTAATACTAAATAACTTTTATAGTAACTAATAATAAAAGTTATATAACTATTGATGTTGAATAACTTTTAATTTTATCCCTTAAGTATCAAATATTTATTTGATTTTATCCGTTATAATGTGTAATTTGAAATGAAAGAATAAAAGAAAAGCAAAAACAGAGTCCTAGTAGTAGTGCCTCGGTGAATTAAGTGGTTTAGTGTCATCATGCCTAGTGATCAGGGAACAGATGCTGTCTCTTTTGCACATAAAGTAAGTGCTAAGCAGGCAACTTTTCTGTCTTCGTTTTTGCTTAGACAAAAGATTATTGAGATTGCTGTGGCCGGCCAGTTTAAATGGAATCTCAATTTGTTTTTTTTCCTTTTTGTTTTTTCTTTAATTTGACTAGTGATCATGACAAATTCAGAAGTCTAGTTTGGCTTTGGGATCATAACAACTGATTCCGTATATTTTAAGGTATTTGATGTTGTCATTTTTTTACCCAGAATCTTTATAAGTAAATTGATGAGCTTAATCTCTGTGTCAAGAATTTCATTAGGAAAGTTAAGTTTTGAGTGGAATTACAATTTACTCCCACTCCATACAAAATGAGCAAAATACCGAGAAAGTATTAAGAAAATAATTTAATTTACATGCATACGGTGCTGAATGTAGGTTTGACACAAATGATTAAGAATTTGATGTAAACTCTTTCCTTTCTAGGAAGAGTGAGTCTAATTTGAATTTTCCTTACATTACCTTTTCTACTTAGTACGCAATTCTTTTCAAGAAGATCTCCTATTGTTTAATAAGAACTAGTTGAGTAATTCCCAGTGCATGAAACTACTTACAATTCAAATAGTGCTATGGGAGCAGCTCTAACATTTCTTCCACGTACTTTTCTTATTTTACCAACTTTTTTTAATAAATAAAATAAAATTATACATACACGGTTAACATTTTTACAAAGACATTGAATAATATTTAATTATTTTATTGATTAATACGATCTGACAATTAGATATTTTTTAATAAAATTTTTGTTTAAAAATGGACAAAATTAGATATTTTTTAATAGAATTTTGTTTAAAAATGGACAATGTATATAAATTAAACTAAAAAAACATAAAATGTATGAGATTTATGTAATTTTGTGTATATCTCTAAAAGATCTCCAATCTCTGGATCGCTATTGATTGTAGCTCCTACATCTGTGACGAATTTTACTATCCTCTTGGCTTGAACATATGTTACAAATGCTAATACAAACTCGAGGAACAAATATTTCTTTTCTTTCCTCAGCACTCAATTCTTTCATCTTTATGTAGCGATAAACAATTCCCAAGTAACTGTCGTTTGTATTCGTGAATGCGCTTCACCTGAAAATGAATACATTAGATCTTTTTCTAACATGAGTGCGGAAAAAACATGTCATTGGAATTTTAATTGTTATGTCGTCGTTTGTATTCGTGTAGGATTTTATGCTAAAAGGTTTATTCTATTGAGCTGACATAGATTGGATTTTGATGTGTGTGACTTATTTTATTTTGTTAAGAATCGCCCGTATATTTGTGAAGAAAATGACATACGCCAAAATCATTACATTTAGCCAATAAAAAATAAAATGACATAAAACTGAATCCGTGTTGTTAGACTAACTTAAAAGCAAAATTTAGATGGCTAATTGCAACACTGTTAAACTATGCAACAATCTCACAAAAGATTGATGTTATTTTGCAGCACAGGAAATTTTAGCCAACAATACAGAGTTGAGTCCCTTGTCTTATGTAGCAAATAATGAGACCCTATCAAATTAAAAGAGTTTCTATAGCAACAGAGAAGGAGATGACTGTGAGTCTGCGAACCATCATTGGTAGTTTTGGATCAACTTTGAATGGGCCTTTGAACAAAACAAACATGCATAAAATTAAATAAGATTAGATTTCACAAATAATGACATGTGAATGGGCATTTGAACCAAGAAGTCGAGAACTATATATAAAATGACAATCTGAAAATCAAAGCCACATATGTTTAACATTACCTCCTCATCTATCATTCGTATTATTTCCACATGTCGAGGAAGCAAATCCTGAAGAAGTGTCAAATTCCATTTCTCTAGTGCCTCCGGTAGAACTGTGTGATTTGTGTAAGCAACAGTTCTAGAAGATTCATTAAAAGATGGATCAGACAATGTTTAAAAATCAAACTAGTAGTTACATTGGAAAGTGAATCGACAGAGCACTCCATGTGTTATAAATGTTATTATTGAGAGGGTGTGAATTTTGACAATAGAAACCTAGTCTATTTGTGTAAGTTGGCGCACTGGTACTTGGGCAATTTTAGCAGAAGCAATCTTGTTAACAAACTTGCATCCAAGGACAATAATAGAAACTTTAGAACAAAACAAACTTACTAACCCTTACAAGTAAATAATGGTTTTAAACACCAATTCTCCTAAAAGCAGCATTCCCCCAAAAGGAAAAGCCCTTTGGGCAAGGACTATAATAGAAACTTTAGAACAAAACAAGCTTACTAACCCTTACAAGTAAACAATGTTTTTAAACACCAATTCTCCTAAAAGCAGTGTTCCCCATAGGAAGAGCCCTTTGGGCTTACAGCATGGACTAAGCCATTTTGCCTTGTGCCGAAATTCAACTTAATTATTGGAAAAAAATTGAACTATGAGGCTCTAATACCATTTTATGACCAACTCTACTAAAAGCTTAAGCTATTAGCTTAAATATCAACAGTGGTTTTATATCTTTTAAATATAAGGTGAATACACTTTGCAAAAGGAAGCACCTCTTAGTAATATTCCAAGGCTTTCTCCCAACTTAAACCCTTGACATCCACCAATATCCTAATTAGCTCAGGAATGCAGAGAGACAGTTGAGTATCATTCATTTGCACCACCAATTTATCTGGGAGAGTGTCCCAATTTTCTCTCTTTCCCGATCTCTTTTCAAAGTGTGCGATGATATCCTGGAGATAGGCAGAGCATAGTGTGTATTGTTGCTTCAGTCGCAGAGTCTTTCCTTCTATTGATTCAACGCTAGGGTACAAAACATAATAGATCTGGTTGCTATATAACATTTTTAAAAAATGATCATCAATTTGTCATTTATGCAGACAGTCTACTGAAGTTAGTGTTACTGCTAATATATTAGTTGATGAAATGGAGGTCCAAATACAATTTGGGCCAAGGAGAAAATAATAATATATTAGCTGATGAAATGGAGGTCCAAATTGTATTTGGACCAAGGAGAAAATAAGCTTTTGTTCATACAAAAGTTACACTGTTCTAAAGGTTAATCTTAGATTCTTAAAATGTGAGTTTAGGCCTAACTCAACCTCAAAAGCTAACTCAAGAGGTGAGGGTTACCCCTCACTTATATACTCTACCTTGATTTTATTTTTAGCCTGTAAGACTTGGGTTTTTCTCAACACACCTCCTCACACCCAATACTCCATGGGCTTGGTGCGTGGATAACAACGGTGGGTGACTCTTTGGATTAATCTTGTGATAATCGATCTGCCCTTCATATAGCAACAAATTCCGTTTTTCATGAGAGAACAAAACTCATTGAGATTGATTGTCATCTAGTTCAGGAGAAGATGCATAAAGGAATTGTGGAATTGTTTCTTGTTACCTCTGCTAATCAGCTTGCAGACATATATACCAAGGCTCTACTGCCTAGTGCTTTTCAATTTCTGTATTTCAAGCTAGGAATGTCCGATATTCATTCCTAGCTTGAGGGGGGATCTTAGCATAGATATAGTTTGATCATGGTTAATTCATATTGATCACTTTGTTACTAGAGTTAGCTTAGTTAGGTTAATTAGTTACAAGTTAGTTACTCTTGCAACCAACTATATAAATTGTAATAACCAACTCTCTTATAAGCTAATTCTCATTCTATGCTAATTTCAGTTTCCTCTATCCTCTTTCTCCTTTAAGCTTCCTCTGCAAGTTTTCTTGCATCCATGGTGGACATGGATTCTGATAGTTAAAGGGAACATTAAGTTCCACAGACCTTCTCCTATTCTTCGTAACAGCATATGCTTTGGCATGATCTCCAGAATTAAAAGATTGCAAATCAAATTCTCCCGGTCAAACTTTAGTGGACCATAACCGCAGGCTTATAGTGGTTCTAGTTTTCTATCAGGGTATTGGAACATCATAGGCAACAATCAATATATTTTCTCCTTCAACCTACTGTATACTTCCATTTGGCCCTGAAATAACTTCTCCATAGCATTTAATTGGATAAGAGACATCATTTCTCAAAATTTCCCAAGGATTTTTCATCTGTATAGAGACACTTCAGTCAGTGAATCAACATAAGAACTTCTAACTTACTAAGATAGTCTTCCAACTCTCGAACGCATGCCTAACCTAATATGAAAAGTGACCTCACGCCTTTTACTGTGAATCAAAGCATATAAGTAATACCTCAAGCCAGTTTTCAGCAACTTCCACTTGTCCATCCTTTGTTATATGTTGTTTAAATAAACCATAGTTGTATCTAAGTCCATATCCCCATGCAGGGTAATTCAAAGTTGCCAAGGAGTTCAAAAAGCAAGAAGCAAGCCGACCCAATCCCCCATTCCCTTGTTTGAATGGGATGAAATAAAGAAGTGATCACAAAAATACGGTGTAAGAGATTTTTTCTGGAAATATTTTGGTGCATAAGAGATTTTTTTGTGTGGAAATATTTTGGTGGAAGATTTAGTTTGAAGTTTGTTTCAAGTTCAAGTTAATCGAACTTCTACTGCACCTTTACTTTTATTTATTTATTTATTTATTTTTATCTATTATTTAGGTATACATCAATCATGTTTGATTTTTTTTTTTTTTGGTATGGAGTCATGTTTGACTTGAACTTAAATGTCGGGTATTATTTTAAAATAATTAATCGAAAATAAATCACTCAAACAGTTTTTCTTAAATATTTGATTCAATTGTGGCAAAACTATTGAAGCTTTGAATTAGAAGTGAAATCCGTCTTTCTGTACGACCTCAAAATGTAAAAAAAAAAAATCTAATTAATTTTAGTCAAGTTAGATAAATTCATTTAAAGAATAAAGTATGCGTAGTATTATATTATTTTACATAATTTCAACTTAAAATTAGAACCAACATTTGTGTGTACCAAAAAAAGAAAAGCCCAACATTTGTAGAAGTAAAGCACAATGACAATGGAATAGATAGAGCCGGATGCAGAAATTTTTATTGGAAGCAAGCTATAGTTATAATTTGATTACAACAAAATTTAAATATATTTTTAAACGTCATAAATGAGTGAATCTTGTTTTTGGTTCTTAATAAAAACAATTATAATAAATTTATTTTTATTTCTTGTTATTATGTTTACTCCTTCTAATATATTTATTTTTTTTCATTTTGGTCCTTAGAAAAATTTCTTCATTTTATATTAGTCTTTTTGAAAAATATTTGATAGGGACTAATAGTAAATGATTTACATATTATTATAAGGATAAAAATAAAAAATATAAATTTTTTATTTTATCAAGGACTCAATAAAAAATAATTTTATTAGAGATTCAAAATAAAATTTGTTAATTTATCATAAATTAAAAGTATATTTAAGTCCAAAATAAAATTTCTAATTTGATCGATAAAATTTCCTTAATTATTTATTATGTTCAATTTATTTTTCAAATTAGTTCCTTTATTTCTTTTAAATGGATTCAATTTGGTGTTATCTAAAAATCAATTTTGGTCTCATTTTTCTTAGATAATAATCAAAGAAAAGTGAGACCAAATTGAACCAATTTTAAAAAATAAATGACCTAATTGGATCTTAAAAAAAATCAAATTGAACCTTATAAATAAATTAAGGGATTAAACTAAACATAATAAAGATATTATATTATATAAATATATTTTTAATTTATTTTAAAATTATTTTTTTATTAAATTATTTTTAAAAATTTTTTTAAAAGAAAAAATAGACAGATAAAGAAAAACGAAAAGATTGGATAAAATTATAGTATAATTTTTTAGTTACGTTATATGTAATTTTGTAGTTAAATTTATGTGTCGTTGATTTTTTTTTGTTATATTCATTAATTAAAAAAATAAGAAAATTAGTTAGTAGTATTAAAAAAAATTAAAAAACAAAGTGAAAAAATAATTGATACATTTGTCTTATACAATAGACATAAAATTTAAAAGTGTGGTAACTGAGATGATAGCCGAGAATAATAAAACATATTAAAAAATACAATTGCAATGCAAATATGACAAAACTAATAATAATCTAAAATATGTTGTACAGGATACATGTCTTCTTCTATTTGAGTTATTGGTTTGTTAAAAATATGATAAAACATAATAGATTACGGAAAAGATACGATGCACTGGCGACATCTTGGGGATATCTGTGTGAATAAGTCAAGTGTAGCTGAATGGCTTGATCAATTACCCAAACAAAGTTAGGTACAATGTTTCGATGAGAGAAAAACGTTAGAGACATATGACTACCAATTTGTGTGAGTATGTTAATTTCATGTTCAAAAATACAAGACATTTGTCGGTGTCATCATTGGTTGAGGAGACATACTTTAAAATCGCACAACTCTTTGCTAGTAGAGGTTGACAAACTCAGACAATGATCAACTCTGGCTCACAATATTCTGAAGTCGTCTCTAAGGCAATGAATAACCGTCAACAAGAATCTAATACACACATTGTAAACAAATTTGACGGATACAATCACACATTTATTGTAACAGAGACTCAATTCCTACTTCAAACACCAATATCACCTAGAAGGTTTAGAGTAATGTTACAATCCCAAAAGTGTGATGGTGATGAATATCAGGCTAAACACTTACTGTGTTCTCACGTCATGGCTGCCTATAAATTTGTTTATGATGATCCCATGAACTATGTGACGCCGCTATTCACATTACAACACATTTTGTACGTCTACGACAACTCCTTTGGTTTACTGTCACACATGAATCAATGTGGTAAAAATAATATGAAGGAGATCAATGGAGCCATGATCCAAGGAGAAAGAGGACTGCAAAAGGTCGTCTCATTTCAACTCACATTCCTAATGAGATGGACGAAGACGAAAATGAACATAAAAATAGTAAAAAAAATGTGAAATTTGCCGACAACATGACAATAACAGAAATAATTGTCCTAACATATCTTCATTTAAGTTTTTTCTTAGTCAAATGTGATTGTTTAAGTATTTTATTGATAATGTAATATAATGTTATTCTATAAATAAATTATTAAACAAAAAGTATTATCATTTTTAATTAAATTTAATGACATAAACAAATAAATTATATTTAGTAAAATAATAATATTAAAAGCTATAATTTTTTTACTAAAATAAATATATTACTAGACAAAATTCAGATTTTTTTAAAAATATGCACCTAAAAAATATCTTAAGTAAATTAAATAATATAACAAAAATAATTATATTTAATAATATAATTTTCTTATTAAAAAAAATTAATTTAATCAACTCTTAAAAAAAATTTAAAAATTAATTGAATAAAAAATTAATTTTAAAACCAATTAAAAGGCCTACAGGGGCCTACGACATGGCCTACATAAAGTCTAGCTTGAACTAGCCTATTAAATTAAAAGGTTAGACTCAGGTTTTTTTAAAAGCCAATTAAATTAAATAGATCAGGCTTAGGCTGATTAAAAAGCAAGTCTGATAAGCCGACATATATATATATATATATATATATATATATATATATATATATATACTTATATTATTTTTTGGGTATAATTAATTTTTTTTAATACATTACTGTTTCATAACTTCTATTCCTATCATTAAGTAAGACTTTAATTAGTTAGGATTTTAAAAAGGTCATGTCGAGCCAAAATAAAAGCCTTTGATAAGCTATAGGCCAGACTTGGGCCTCAAAAATTCATCATAGACTAGGCTCAGACCTTTCAAAGTTTGGTCTGACCTATTCTCACCCCTGTAGCCAAAACTAGTGTAGAGTGGAAAAAAAATTGAAGTGATGTATTGTGAAAATATTTAGGAGAAAGTATGCATATTGATAAAAAAAAAAAAAAAACTTTGATATCTATTATCTGAATAGAACAATATTTATGAGGAGAGATTGTTTATTATGTAAAAAGAGCAATATTTGTGGAGAGAAGGATTGTCCTTTTATTGATACTCTACTTTCTCGAAGGATAGCCTCACAGTTTTTATCTATAAAATACCTTACGTTCAGGGGAAAAAAAATGACAATGAAATTAATACACACATTTAATGTATACTAGTCTGTTTGTCCATGCGATGCACAAGTTGTTCTTTTAATTATTGGTCATTTTGATTAAATTTGAAATTCAGTCCTAAATATAAATACAATATTTATGGAATTTTAAAAAAAAAACAATTGATGAGAATTTTCAACAATCAAAATTAACAAAAACAGATAGGTAGAGGCTTTGAATTTAGCTATAGTTATTTTTACCAACAGAAAGAGATTACTTCACAATAGCATAAGAAACGGATTTCCTTTACGTAATATTCCGATTTTCTACAAAGTTCATTATTTGCCAGTAATTATAATAAAAAAAAACAATGCATTATAAAACAAAAAAGAATTCATTTTAAATTAAAAGATGATGATCACCGAAATTTGAACACAATATATTAGTCTTTGGCGAAATAAAATTAAGAAAGCCTAAAAAATATACATCCAAAATGAAATGAGATTCTTCTAAAAAATGACATGAGATAAAATGTCCGATTTGGAGAAAAAAAATCAAGAAAAAAAAGAAGAAAAAATAACAAAATATTTTGGCATACTTTGAAAGTTTGATTGTAAATATTTGGAGAAGGAAAAGAGACCAAGGAATCCAATTGTTTGATCCTTCCAAGCAAGCACCTAAAAAAGAAATAAAAAAAAAATGAGATTGCATATGCCAAACAAAAGAGAAGAGCCCATGCATAATGAAATCCCGCTCGGTTACACCGCATCGGAATCCGTCGGAGACTTGCAGGTAAAAAAAACGGAAAAAAAATTCTCCACAGAACTTGTTTGCTTTAATAATAACAAGAGATATTTTTTCCTCTACGTCTTTCTTTCACCTTTTGTAGAATGTTTTGATATAAATCCCTTTAAGAAACAAATATTAAATGCGAATTTGATTTCAATTTAAAAAATTAATTTTGAGTCATATTTAATTTTATATATATTTTCACATCCTTGACATTCATATTAAAAAATAATTTAAAATTAATTCTAAATAATTTTGAGCAATCTTTGGATTAAATTTAAAATTTTATATTTTACTCGTAATTTAATCTTATAATAAAACATTTAAATATAAATCACATTACTTCAAAATTAATTTTAATTTAAATCAATTTTATTTAAAATTAATTTTATCAATGTTCATCCAAACTACTCAAAGCACATACAGTTTTAAACAAATCGAATAGTTATTAGTTCTATGGAATTGAAATAAATAAATAAATATTCTTTATTTGCATGAATAATTTAAAAGTTCCCTATTTATGTTAAAATTTGTGCAAGATTTGCATGTAAAAAATGCAGAAAAAGTTCTCTGCGAAACGCTTTAATAATAAGAGAGAGATGCGTGAATAATTTTTTTTTAAAATATAAATATGGTATAGTGCGACAATTTAACGGCAATTTTTGGAGATAAAACGGATATGTTTTTACATGGAGTGGACACACTTCTAACTTGAAGCCCAATTCACTTCCACGTTACTAGACAGTTAGTGGTAGACACAATACCATTGGAGCCAACTTCATATTCCCATGGTGGGGTAGCACAGTTTGCTCCACCAAAGTCTTTCAATTATCACTTCCAATGTTGCCCAAACTAGAAACTACTCTATCTTCTTCAATCATACCCTTTTTCTTTTCTTGATTGTCGAATAATTCTATTATACCTCTTTATTTATATGCTGACGTCATCAACAAGTCATAATGCAACATAATTAGATGATACTATGATATAGTTTCATGGAACTTGTTTATCAATGAAGTCATTTGCTTCTTGATGTTTAATGGCGAGAAGGAAGAAAGATGATTTGAGACGCTACTTCAAGGAGAAGATGAATCAAGAAAAAGTTTACCAAGATAAGTGAAGAGAGAGGGAGAGAAGGAACACGGAATTTTGTACCTCAAATAAGGTCTGAACTTTGAAATGTAATTTTCAAATGATCAAAGTTAAAAAAAAAATACACACATACTCTCTATTTATAGCCTAAGTGTCACACAAAATTATAGTAAAATTTAAATTTCTATTCAAATTTCACTTAAATTTGAAATTAAATTTGTGAAGCCAAATTTTGGAGCCCATTAATCCAAGATCAAATCCAAGATTTTTCACTAGATGTGCTTAGATGTCATGAGGCATGTAAAACATGAAGGTAATGGGGTGTAATAAGCAAATTTCCACCTCCCATTTAAAATTTAATTAGATTAGACTTTTCTCAATTCAATTAAATTTATTTTTCAACACACAAATCAAATATTCACTTAATGAATGTGAAATTACAAAATTACTCCTAATACAAAAATTAGTCTAGGTGCCCTAAAATACAAGGGCTGAAAAATCTTACATTTCTAGAGTTCTCTACCTACATTATGGAGTCCTAAATACAAGGTTCAAAAATAATGAAATCCTAATCTAATATGTACAAAGATAAGTGGGTTCATACTTAGCTCATGGTTCAAAAATCTATCTTAAGACTTATGAGAAACCTAAGATCTTCTCTTACCTCTCTGGTTCAATCTTCTTTTGAGTCTTCTTCTATCTAATGTCCTTGCGGGATAAGATTGCATCATACTACCTCCACAAATCGTCCATCCTTTTGTCGTATTAATTTTTTTTATTGTTAATTTGCGAATCGTGACCAAATCTATAGTTTCTATAAGAAATAAAATTTTGAGAAAATGATGATGATTTTGAACTAAATCATCAACTTTTTTTTCTTCATTAAAATGATAAAATGAAAAAACACCCGTGGTACTATATTGAACAAGACATCAATAACATGGTATGATTGTCAACAAAATTTTACTAATAAAATTATTATACAAGCCTTAACCATGAGTATTTTTATTCCTTGCAACTAGTCACTGGGATGGATCCATAAATCTATTAAAGAGGGGTTAAACTTTTTTTCTTCCTTTTTAATTTTTTAAATATGTAACTTTTAATAAATAATATTTTTTTAAAAAAATATTTATTGTTTTTACACATAAAATCAAAATAATTTTTATTTTAAATGATAATAATCTTAACTATTATTATAATAATAACAACTTTTACACAAATTTACACTAGTCATTACTTAAATTATTGTTATAATAACAATAAATAAAAATAACTTTTTATAATTTTACACTATCTAACCTTAACCATAATTATTTTACACCATATAAAATTAATTTTACACTAACTTAAAAATAATTATGTATATACATAAGAGGAGGGGGATAAGGTGATTTCTCTATATAAAAAAAAAAAACCACCAAACAAGATTTTAGTAGCTTTAGGTGAAAACCAAATCCACAAGAAAAATAAGAGTTAATTTCATCTCAACTATTTGGATCAACCTGTAAGTGTTGGCAAGTTGTGTCACCTCTTTTTTTTTTTCCCTCCATATAGAACAAAGAATTTTTCTACTTAAAATCAAATAAGATGGCTAAAATCGTTGAGCGTGTAAATTAACTATAAAAGTATTTTAGTAATTCATAGTTTTGAAATCAAATCTTATGAGAATACGTTTGTGTTTAAAATTTGGTAGGTAAAAGAAATGTTAACTTTGGTATAATCTTCTTTAGTAAGAATACAAATTAAGTAATCAAGTTAAATCTAAAAAAATAAGATGGACTAAAAATCAAGAAAATAATTTAGGTACACATCATAAAAAGTAAGAAGTCAAACACATTCATCCATACACATAATATAACATACACAAAATATATAAGTTTCACTTCCCCTCTTATTAACCAATTAAATGTCATGCTTTAAGGTTGTATTTGGAAAAATATTTACCTATGTTGAACGGAACAATCACACGTTCAAGTGAAAAAAAAAAATTAGACATTGAACGAGAAAATCACACATTCTAATATAAAAACACCAAAATAACTAGTCAATTGCTTCTCCATTTCAAAAATGTATTTATTTAGTTTTTTTAAAACATTTGTAAACTTCATAAAACTTAGACAGTCCTATCCTAAAAAACAATAATAAACTTGTTTTTTTTATATTTATCTATAATTAAAAACCTCTTTTAGATTTTAAATTTAATTTATAGTACTTTCTCAGTCTTATTTTAATTATGATCATAGGTTGTTTTACATAGATAAAATAATAATAAATTAATAAAAGAGAATATCAATTTTATAAAATTAACTCTGTCTTCATGTATTTTTAATTTTTATTATTTATATCATTAATATAATAAGAAATATAAATAAAAAAATATTAATTTTATATTAAAAATTTAAAATAATAATTATTTTTAAATAAAAAGTTTTCTTCGTACACAAGCGATAATTATTAGATGACGGAGGGAGTGCAAAGGTAAAATCTTGGGAACAATCTTGTGATCTCAATTGGTCAAACCGTAGTTAATACGGTGGAAAAGTTGCGCTCATGTATGCATGCATTTAAGTATTGGACTAACTTTATGCAAGCATCGGTAAATGCATTTATTTGTGTGTTCATCAATCTCATGCAGCAGTCACTTTTTCATTATATTTTTTTTAAGATCATAGCATAAAGGTCTGCAACACTTTCTGCCCTGGCTGCACATGTGACAACCTTTTTAAAAATAGAGTAATAGTATTATTTATATACGCTTATTTTTTTTTTAGAAATTTATGTGCATATTTTTATCACTTACAAATCTTATCCTTTTATATGCACTAATATTTGACAATTTTTCAATCTTATTTTTAAATAGAGTAATATTATTCTTATAAAAAAAATTGAGCAATATTATAGTATATCACAAAAAATGTTTACAAATATAATTTATACGTACTCATTTTTTTAATTTCTTTACATCACATGATCTGTGTTATTATATCACAAACAGAGTAGTATTTCTTTTTCATTTCTTCGTATCTCTATCATATGTTGTAGAAAAATGAAGGAGAAGTAGCTGTTTTCTTTTGAATAATTTCACAGGCAAAGCTAGTTATGGAACACATAAAAACCCATTGGTCTCTCTCTCATGTCATGCATAGATGCTAAAGACATCATTGAACCAGTTGTTCTTTATACTTTATACCCTTTGGAACTTCCACAGGCTAGTGTGCATTAAATGTTCAAAGGGACACAATTTTTATTTAAAGTGAAAATCTGACATATATAAATATTTTTTTCTTCTTCCTAGAAAATTTACTTTGGTCTTTTACAAATTTTCATCTGAGAAATCTGCTAGATTAGAAATTGTGGTCAAGAAAACCAATTAAAATCCCATGCTTAATGGTAAGTTTCCAAGGAAGAAAAGAATACCTGTCTTCCCCCACAAGGCACTTAATTGAGTTCCAAACCAGACAACACATGCAAGGTATATTTAACCTTGCTTGTACTAGGTTTCTTCCTTTTCAAATAAGCACCAACCAACCACTCTGATTAGTTGATAACAAAGCATTTGCTAATAAAAGGGAAGTTAGAGATCAGAAAATTCTTATATTTCTTCCTATAGAATGGAAACTTTGATGAAGCAGATAAGGTTAGCAATTCTTGCTTTCACCCTTTAGCAATGTTGGATGGTAACATGCATGTATCATTTATTGTAGTTTCCACACCACTCATATAATTTAGGCGAATGGATCATTTTACTTCTTAATAAAGAAAGAGGCTTCTGTTTTCATCTTAATTACCATGTAGGGTTGTGCTGACAATATAGTTATTAATGTTATCAAGGCTAGTTTGCAATATTTGAATGTCAATCATTTTGTGAACCTAGTGGGTGATCAAGAATATCATAGCCTTTGAGCATTAGTATATAATTCAGAAGGGCTATACACAAAATTACCTTAATTTCTATTTTGCACAACCTTTTTCACATATTAGAGGTCTTTTAACTAGGCATTCATATGCATACAACAACAATAGGTGTATATTGTATATAGTAGTTTTTTGTTCCATAAACATTGTCTATATGCTGAAAACTTTTTGCTAGAACGAAATTAACTGGTGCAGAGGAGAAGAATAAAGCTGATCTGGGTGGCAGCAGGGATCAGAAAGTTACAACACAGAAAACCCCATCCTTCAAAGGTGATGTAATTAATTTTTCCATTGCAGGCTTTGTTAATTATTAGTAGTAGTAATAGGCAAGAAAGAATGTCATCCGGAAAGAGCTGAGAATTTGGGATATTGTGCCATCTTTAACAGAATGAAATTAATCACATGTCTCTGATTTTGGTCTCTTTACTTGACCTCTAACAAAAAAGTATTAAGTTAAAAAAGTAACATTCTCTCTTAATTGTTAACTATTTTAAGTTGAAGGGTTGTTTTTAATTAGAATAGGAAATGCAACATGAAATTGTAACTGGGTGATTTAATGTAGTTAATACCATCTTTAACTAAGTTAAGGGACAAAAAGGGGAGAGAAAAATAACATATTAAAGCTTATATATATATATATATATATATATATATATATATATATATATATATATATATATATATATTACTACCAAAAATTGGTTTCTTGATGATGATAACAAAAGTGATGATAAATTCTTAGATCCTCATGGCTCAAAGAAGGATTTTTGATCCTCCAACCAGTGGTTTTTATTTTTCTCTTCGAAGAAATTTTTGAAAGATGTGATACCCTGTAAAGTCTGCATGAGTCAGACCGTTATATCCTCCTCTCTTTTGAAGAGAAATCCTCGGAGAAATTAACACACGTCTTTTCAGAGTGACATTAAATTATGTTCATTCTAGATTTCTGATAATTTTTGGGGTTACATTCGATATTTACGGTTAGAGTTTTGACATTTACTTCCATCATTACAAATAAACTTATTGTTAGTTTGTATATTTGATGCGACAAAACTAGGAGTACCATTAATAATTAAATATGAAAAGTCTTTAATAACAAGCAATACTTTATGAAGTGAAGCATGAATTTATAAAGGGGAGCATGTAAATTGTGAACACGTTGATGAGGCTAGCTATTCGTTCTCTTTCTACTATTTTTGGTTGATAAATGAATTAGCCAATCTGCTAATTAACAAACTCTAGTGAAAATTTTCTGCAGATAAGAAAAAGGCTCAGAATTGGTTTCAGAGACAATTTTCAAGAACCATGAGTCATGATTATGACGCAGAAATGGAGCTTGCCACAGCAGTAGCTGCTGCTGCATTCGCAATTTTTTCACTAGAGGGTTCACTAATTCCACAGCAAAAGAAAAAGAGGGAGACACCTTTGACCAGAGGCAAAAGCAAAGTGGATGATACAAAACCTCCAATTTCTCAGTTTGGTGGCACATCAAGGCAGTTCTCAGGTAATTAAAGACATGAACACAAAGCTTGAGTCATAATAATAATAGAGTAAATTACAGTGGACACCTCATCAGGTTTCGTGAGATTGCACAAAATCTTTCTATTTTTTTCTATAGCTATAGGACCCTTTTTAATTATTTTGAAAAATATTACACTGATATTTCTTGTAAATTATATTAACCCCTTAGTTGTTTAAAAGATATTACACCACGTACATTGTAAGAGAGACTTTTTTAAACATTAAAATATGGAAAGATTTTGTGAAATCTAACAAAAATCTTAAGAAGTGTGTAATTTACTCTAAATACTTTATACTCTCTTTAACACCATTATGGTGAATTGCATATGCAATGCTTCACAAGTAGGGTTTAAAAATGACCAAAGTAACAATGCTACAGTGGATTTGAAGAGGCCTGAAAAAACCATGACCCCTGCACCATCAATGAGGAGGAGTTCAACTTTTGGTGAAAAGGTGAAGAGTAGCACTGATGGTAAAAAACCTGAGATCCAAGCCCCAAAAAGGACTACAACTTTTGGTGATGAGCACTCGGTGAACACTGGTGAAATAAAACCTGAGACCCCACTACCAAGAGTTGCTCCACCAGTTCATCAGCAAATGCCTTTAAGGCCACCGCCACCTCCATTGCCACCACCGCCACCGCCACCAATCAGGCAGACTTCAGCAAGACCAGGTACCAATGGAACAAAAGCAGATGCCTGGGAGAGGGAGGAGTTGGAAAAGATCAAAGAAAGGTATGTATACTTATCACTATAGGATATGGACATGGTTTGGATATTCTTTGGAAAAATCAAACCAAACCCATTAGAATGATTTGTCTTTTAACTTTATATAGCTTTTACATTAGATTAAAAATTTTATATTAAATTTTATTGCTGATTCACTTTTTGAAAAAAAGAAACAGTGGAACATATAAAGCTTTAAAATCACGATTGATTTTACACAATTAGTTTCATTGAAAATCAAAATTGTAAACATTCACCTAAAGAGACACTTAAATTGTTTCTAAATTTACGTTCAAAATTGGTTAATTGGTGTGATTTGGTTATTTTGCACACTCCCATTTATCAGTTGTTTTGAGTTGACATTCTAGCAAAGAAACCATTCTCAATATCAGGACTTGAATAAGTCTTTCTGAAATCACATTTACCCTCTATATATTTTCTTCCCTAGTACAAAAATGACACTTCAGAAGAAAAAAAAAAACTTAATAAACAGTGAAAATTGTTTTTCAATCACATGTCATTTTTCATTCATGCACTGAATATAAATTGTCAGGTACGAGAAGTTGTTGGAAACGATAGATTCATGGGAAAAGAGGAAGAAGGCGAAAGCAATACGCAAGCTAAATAAGCATCAGGTGAGGTTTCTCCCTCAACTCAACAACAAATTCATGCTTACTTAAATTATATGTGCATATGTAGTGCTTACAGTTTAATTCTGACATGTAAGTATTTTAATATCATAGTTTAAGAGCATATTACTCTTGAGGCAAAAATACTTTTTGTCAAAGGATCAAACTCTTTATTTTTGTTTTTATTTTACTTTTATTTGTTAGATCTGTATTGAAACGTGTATCGCAACAATTTTAACTGTACAAACCAAGCATATACTTAGAAATCTTTTTACATATAATTTTGTATAATTACTATCATAAAAGTTTAATAATTTTATCATTCATGTCAATTGATCTAATATTAGATGATAGATAGTAAAAAAAAAAAAAAAAGCTTTTTCTATTGGTTTGTTTCAATTAAATTCTACTTAATTATTGAATATATATGAAACATGCAGCATAGTGAAAGTGAACGGAAAAGGGCGAAAGTGTTGAAGAAATATCAAGATAAGATGAGCTATATTAGTCAAATTGCAGGGGGAGCAAGAGCACAAGCAGAGGAAAGACGAAGGAGTGAAGTGCTCAAAGCAAAAGAGAAGGCAAATATAATTAGAACAACGGGCAAAATTCCAGGGCCATGCTCTTGCTTCTAACAACACCAATTATATATATGTACATATTACATAACATCACTAATTAAAGTTTGGGTATAACAAAAAGAATATGTAATTAATTATCTGTTTTACAATTCTGTGATTTCTAACTGTAAAGCTCTCTTTACACATTGTAGTGGGATATTTTTCCATTTTATATATATATATATATTAAAAAAAAAAAAAGGAAAGGAGTGGGAAAGAATATTCGGTAAAACTGAAGACATGTGGGGCTAACTTAGGTCTAAATTAGTTCCTGTTTTCTTGATTTCGTAGTTTGATTACCACAGTTTATGAATGTGAAAAATTAAACTCTTTATCCGGAAAGATAGACTTTTATTAGTGAAGAGGGAGTTTAAGGTGAAGAAAATAGCTTCAAATCTCTACTTCAATAATTTTCTAAAAATATTAATTTTAACCGTAATTGAAAAAAATTGTAAAAAAAAAAGTAGAAACAAATGTATAAAATTATAAAACCAATCATTAAGCATCAACGGTATATTTAACAGAGAGGCAATTGTAACTTGTAATAATATTTATGAAAAAAATAGACTTTTTATATGTAGGCAGACTAATGGCGTATAAATATAACAAATCTAAAAAGTAATTTTTAGATTTGTTTTGGAAAAAAAATTGACTTTCTACTTTGATTGTGATCATACCAATCATAGAGATCCCGGCTATAAATATAATTATGTTTATAACCTATGGAAAAGATTTCCACGCCTATATCACGTGAAGCTATAAGGAGCGTACAACTGATGCAGTAAATATTCACTTCACAAAATATGGGGAAGCAAGTTAAACTTAAGATCAAATATCTATAAATAAAACAAAATTTCACCCAAATTACATGCAAATACATTGATAAAATGATAATTTATGAAAAACATTTATGCAAAAATAAATATATTTTTACAGTCAATATGTTAAACTTCTTACTTTTTTATTTAAACAAATAAGAAGATAGAAAAAAAATACTTTCTTCTCTTGTATTAATTTATATCACATAAAAAGTATTTTTTTTTTGTTTTCATTTTCTTTTTATTTATTATCTCCACCTGCCAAACAGAGTGTGGCAGTATCAATCATATCAATTTAAATGTTGCTATTCTTAGTAAATCCAAGCAAGATGCACAACTGTTCACTAATTTGCTACTTGGCTGAAATAATGCCATCTTACTTGGACTACTATAGTGTGCATAATGCAGAATTTAATAATTATGGGAAAAGTTGGTTCCCCACCACACTGCAAATCTTCAACCGTTATATATCAAGCAATCACAATGTCCCTGAATGTCGTCGGATACTGTTCACTTCCCGCCATTCTTGTAATCGTCACCTTTTCAAGGTAGTAATAATTTATATTCTTTAATCAAATTTTATTTAAAATTCAAATTCTGATCTTAAACATAAAATAAACTATGTTAGAAAGTATATGCTCACGGTTAGATTAATCACTCTCATGACAATAAATATTTCGTATTAGTATCATGTACCATCATATAGATAAAGAAAAAAAACTATCAAATATCTATACCCATCAAGATAAGAATCATATCTATGGTATCACCCAATAAAAAACATGAACGCGTGGAAGTCATTGCTCAATATCCTCAGAAAGCAACACGGTTTTGCCGACACTCAAAGCAAACAGTACCACACGACATGTGTTAATGCCCAAACAGATAAGGGCACAAGCCAGACCCACATATCTTGCACCACACAAATTCCACAGATATTTCTTTCACAAAATCTCACCCCCACTCTATAAATATATAACACAGAACTGTAGTTGCAGAAGCTTCAATAAGTAAGTATCAATGGCTTCCGAAGAATCCCAGAACAAGCCCCCCAGCGAGCAGTCCACTACCGAACTCATCACGAGCGCGAAGCTGGTGGCGGAGGCGGCGCAGTCGGCTCTGAAGAGCGACAGCGACAAAGTGGACAAGGCCAAGGTGGCTGACGCTGCCGGCGATCTTCTCGACGCGGCGGGGAAGTATGGAAAACTTGATGACAAACAAGGCATAGGGCAATATGTTGACAAGGCTGCTGATTATCTGCATAATTACCAGGGTGATAATACCACTGCTCCTTCACAGCCTGCAGAGTCTAAAGGTGAAGAAAGTGGTGGTGGGTTAGGTGGTCTTGCAAACTTGGCTGGAGGCTTCTTCAAAAAGTAGTTACAAAGCAACTAAATAAGACCTTAATTGAGTCCTTATTCTCGGTCTAGTAGTGGGGTTTGGGTAATATGCACCAGATCATAGATTTAAATCTTGTTATTGTAAAAAAAGAAAATGGAAAAAAAAAAGTCTTGAATTTCTCACTTCTAGTTCTAGTATTGTTGTTGTTGTTGTTATATGATGTATGGTTGAATAAATGTGATTTGGTGTTTGTACTTTGTAGAGTTAATTAGTGACTTCTGTGTCTGTTCTCTTAATTCTAATTCCAAACAAGAGTACTTCCGGCCGGCTTCTTTTTAGCTAAGTATTTGTTTCCCTTGTCTTGTGTATAAATATAACTATGATGGTAATGTTGAATTGTGTCGAATTTTCTTCTCTTATAGGTACTGGAAAATTGGACTTCGTACGTTGAAGGTATCCTTAAATTCATGTATTGGGGACAAGGGAGTCTAGCTAAATGAATAACGTGTGAGTTGTTGTAATTTGAAAATTATCCACTCTTGCGAATAAAAAAAATTATATGTCCTGAGGTATGAGAATAGGATAGGGACGTTTAGTATCTCTTTATCGCACATACAAAGAAAGGAATATGCAACAGGCTTTCAAGTATTTTTTTTTTCCCCTAACACACTTTCTTGTTAGTTTTATTTCATATGCATATGGGTCTCATTAAAATGAAACCTATTGAAGAATGAAATTCATATTTAGAAAGACCTACGTGAATTGAATATTAGGAATGTGTTAAGTATTTTCCTTACTATAAATATTGAATATTTATGATTTATTTTGAGATAAATATAAGCATATTTAATTAAATTATATTTTAGTTTATATTTTTTTATTTCACTTAATTGAAATATTAAAACATAAAATTGATATATCTTTATCATTGTAAAGTTGCTAAAATGAGTCATAAACTCATAATCTATAAATCATTGTAAAGACTCAGCCCATATGGATGACAACATCACTGGAGGAGCTTGTTTTTGTGCTTCTAGTGCTAAAGCCTAAAGAGCCTAAGCTTGTTTCTTTGTTTCCTCCGGGTGAAGGTTTTCTCAAGGCCCACTGTTACTGCAATGATAAGTGAAGATTAAAATAAATTTTAAGAAAAATGTTTATTTTAAATGAGAGAATTATATATGGGGCTTTTTTGTTAACATATTTTTGCTAAAATATTTTTTGCTAACATATGTCACCTTTTTCTTACTAAATATAGTCTTTTTTGCTTTCAAAAAATTTAAAACAAATATTTTTTTATTGATAAACCTCTAAAATTTGAGCTTTAGTTTGTTTACTCTTGAGTCGGTCGTATCTTACGTTCAATGTTGATGACAAAAACACAAGCAATCTAGTGAATTCTGAATTTGGTGGGCTTTTAAGAGATCATTTGGATTGTTAGATTATTTAATCTAATAATAACTCATGTAATTATGGAATAATTTTAATGAAAAAATGTTTAATGTGATGGTTGTTAGACTTGAAATTATATTAAAGTCATTGGAAGTTATTTTTAAGTTATTAAAATAAGTCTCTTTCTTTTCACTTGGAATATATATATATATATATATATATATATATATATATATATATATATATATATATATATATATATATATATATATATATATATATATATATTAAAATGAAAGTTACATTCCATACATGGATATATGTATTATATATGTTGCATGTTATTTGGCTTGTGTTTGCAGGATTTGCACTTGGCTATTTTATGACTTTGGTAATGTCTTTTTATAGTTTTATTTGTAAAATTATTTACTTTTACATAAAATAATTAATTTGCAATTACATATTAAAGAAAGATTTGTTAACCACTAAAGTGGTCAAATCTATATGGTTTTGTATTTCCAAATTATATAATTGATTGATATAATGATGTTGTAAATTTTCATGCTTGGGTTGAATGAAATTATTAATTATAAGACACGCGTTTAGGAGTACATAACAAGATACGTCACACAATAGGTATGTCAGGTCAGTCTCACTAAGTAAAATCATAGGGTGACCAGTTAGGGTCACTCCGTTTTGCGAAAATGCTCTAACCATATGGGATCAACATAGGTTTAAAGGAGTACTCAAACTGAGTGTTTTTACCCTCAAGGCCTAGACTCCGAAGAATCCGTTAGGGTCTCACCTTCTTGATTCAGGTCCAACCCCTAAAATAATTTTTGCAAGCAAACACTGCTCATGAATTATACAATACCCATGACCTCATACTCTTGTTTCAAATACGTTTAACACATTGCGCTACAATTTAACATTGGTTCCTAACTATGAACCTATATTTTCTCTTTAACACTGTGCATAAACACTTTTCTCAATATAAACACTGGTCAGATTATTGTATAATTCACAGCTCACAACACAATTATTGTCACATCAAGTGTTAAATATACACACTTATTCACAATCAAATATCATGCCCACAATTTAACATCTCATAATCTCACAATCAACCATCACAAGTTTACATGTATCTCACAAATTAACATATATTCAACTTTGTACTTATACTCGATTTCAACAATAATATTATAAGCAGGCACTGCCATGGTTATCAAACTCTCGAGTTAACTCGTTAACTCTTACGAGTTTACAAGTCCACTTGTCCTCTGCGAGTTGACTCTTGAGTAAACTCATTTTTTAGTAGACTTTGGATAAATTCTAAGTAAACTTGGTAAACTCTCGAGTTTACTACCGAGTCAACGAGTTAGCAAGTTAAGAAAACTAGACCAAAATGTAAGTCATTTTTTATTGTTTTCTGTTTAACATTCAATATACCTTTATTTAACGTGTTATTCTCAAATACAAAAT
>NC_038243.2:40678684-40725574 GCF_000004515.6 Glycine max | reverse complement strand
AATCTCACCCCCACTCTATAAATATATAACACAGAACTGTAGTTGCAGAAGCTTCAATAAGTAAGTATCAATGGCTTCCGAAGAATCCCAGAACAAGCCCCCCAGCGAGCAGTCCACTACCGAACTCATCACGAGCGCGAAGCTGGTGGCGGAGGCGGCGCAGTCGGCTCTGAAGAGCGACAGCGACAAAGTGGACAAGGCCAAGGTGGCTGACGCTGCCGGCGATCTTCTCGACGCGGCGGGGAAGTATGGAAAACTTGATGACAAACAAGGCATAGGGCAATATGTTGACAAGGCTGCTGATTATCTGCATAATTACCAGGGTGATAATACCACTGCTCCTTCACAGCCTGCAGAGTCTAAAGGTGAAGAAAGTGGTGGTGGGTTAGGTGGTCTTGCAAACTTGGCTGGAGGCTTCTTCAAAAAGTAGTTACAAAGCAACTAAATAAGACCTTAATTGAGTCCTTATTCTCGGTCTAGTAGTGGGGTTTGGGTAATATGCACCAGATCATAGATTTAAATCTTGTTATTGTAAAAAAAGAAAATGGAAAAAAAAAAGTCTTGAATTTCTCACTTCTAGTTCTAGTATTGTTGTTGTTGTTGTTATATGATGTATGGTTGAATAAATGTGATTTGGTGTTTGTACTTTGTAGAGTTAATTAGTGACTTCTGTGTCTGTTCTCTTAATTCTAATTCCAAACAAGAGTACTTCCGGCCGGCTTCTTTTTAGCTAAGTATTTGTTTCCCTTGTCTTGTGTATAAATATAACTATGATGGTAATGTTGAATTGTGTCGAATTTTCTTCTCTTATAGGTACTGGAAAATTGGACTTCGTACGTTGAAGGTATCCTTAAATTCATGTATTGGGGACAAGGGAGTCTAGCTAAATGAATAACGTGTGAGTTGTTGTAATTTGAAAATTATCCACTCTTGCGAATAAAAAAAATTATATGTCCTGAGGTATGAGAATAGGATAGGGACGTTTAGTATCTCTTTATCGCACATACAAAGAAAGGAATATGCAACAGGCTTTCAAGTATTTTTTTTTTCCCCTAACACACTTTCTTGTTAGTTTTATTTCATATGCATATGGGTCTCATTAAAATGAAACCTATTGAAGAATGAAATTCATATTTAGAAAGACCTACGTGAATTGAATATTAGGAATGTGTTAAGTATTTTCCTTACTATAAATATTGAATATTTATGATTTATTTTGAGATAAATATAAGCATATTTAATTAAATTATATTTTAGTTTATATTTTTTTATTTCACTTAATTGAAATATTAAAACATAAAATTGATATATCTTTATCATTGTAAAGTTGCTAAAATGAGTCATAAACTCATAATCTATAAATCATTGTAAAGACTCAGCCCATATGGATGACAACATCACTGGAGGAGCTTGTTTTTGTGCTTCTAGTGCTAAAGCCTAAAGAGCCTAAGCTTGTTTCTTTGTTTCCTCCGGGTGAAGGTTTTCTCAAGGCCCACTGTTACTGCAATGATAAGTGAAGATTAAAATAAATTTTAAGAAAAATGTTTATTTTAAATGAGAGAATTATATATGGGGCTTTTTTGTTAACATATTTTTGCTAAAATATTTTTTGCTAACATATGTCACCTTTTTCTTACTAAATATAGTCTTTTTTGCTTTCAAAAAATTTAAAACAAATATTTTTTTATTGATAAACCTCTAAAATTTGAGCTTTAGTTTGTTTACTCTTGAGTCGGTCGTATCTTACGTTCAATGTTGATGACAAAAACACAAGCAATCTAGTGAATTCTGAATTTGGTGGGCTTTTAAGAGATCATTTGGATTGTTAGATTATTTAATCTAATAATAACTCATGTAATTATGGAATAATTTTAATGAAAAAATGTTTAATGTGATGGTTGTTAGACTTGAAATTATATTAAAGTCATTGGAAGTTATTTTTAAGTTATTAAAATAAGTCTCTTTCTTTTCACTTGGAATATATATATATATATATATATATATATATATATATATATATATATATATATATATATATATATATATATATATATATATATATATATATTAAAATGAAAGTTACATTCCATACATGGATATATGTATTATATATGTTGCATGTTATTTGGCTTGTGTTTGCAGGATTTGCACTTGGCTATTTTATGACTTTGGTAATGTCTTTTTATAGTTTTATTTGTAAAATTATTTACTTTTACATAAAATAATTAATTTGCAATTACATATTAAAGAAAGATTTGTTAACCACTAAAGTGGTCAAATCTATATGGTTTTGTATTTCCAAATTATATAATTGATTGATATAATGATGTTGTAAATTTTCATGCTTGGGTTGAATGAAATTATTAATTATAAGACACGCGTTTAGGAGTACATAACAAGATACGTCACACAATAGGTATGTCAGGTCAGTCTCACTAAGTAAAATCATAGGGTGACCAGTTAGGGTCACTCCGTTTTGCGAAAATGCTCTAACCATATGGGATCAACATAGGTTTAAAGGAGTACTCAAACTGAGTGTTTTTACCCTCAAGGCCTAGACTCCGAAGAATCCGTTAGGGTCTCACCTTCTTGATTCAGGTCCAACCCCTAAAATAATTTTTGCAAGCAAACACTGCTCATGAATTATACAATACCCATGACCTCATACTCTTGTTTCAAATACGTTTAACACATTGCGCTACAATTTAACATTGGTTCCTAACTATGAACCTATATTTTCTCTTTAACACTGTGCATAAACACTTTTCTCAATATAAACACTGGTCAGATTATTGTATAATTCACAGCTCACAACACAATTATTGTCACATCAAGTGTTAAATATACACACTTATTCACAATCAAATATCATGCCCACAATTTAACATCTCATAATCTCACAATCAACCATCACAAGTTTACATGTATCTCACAAATTAACATATATTCAACTTTGTACTTATACTCGATTTCAACAATAATATTATAAGCAGGCACTGCCATGGTTATCAAACTCTCGAGTTAACTCGTTAACTCTTACGAGTTTACAAGTCCACTTGTCCTCTGCGAGTTGACTCTTGAGTAAACTCATTTTTTAGTAGACTTTGGATAAATTCTAAGTAAACTTGGTAAACTCTCGAGTTTACTACCGAGTCAACGAGTTAGCAAGTTAAGAAAACTAGACCAAAATGTAAGTCATTTTTTATTGTTTTCTGTTTAACATTCAATATACCTTTATTTAACGTGTTATTCTCAAATACAAAATTTTCACATTTAATAATATCAAACTCTTGTTCTCTAATAACATCAAATCCTCGAAGAGAATGATCTACCACTACTATAACCTCTACAAGTTATTGTTTAGCAGTGATGCATTATTACTAGACTTGATTATTTAAATATTTTAAACTTTATGATTTAGTGTTTTGCTTTATTATATTGTTGAAATATTTAATTAGTATGTTGTTTATAGATATTTTGTTATTATTTTTTATATGAAATAGACTTTTACGAGTCTACGAGTTGAGTTTACGAGTCGAGTCTATAAAACTCTCACGAGTCTGCATAAACTCTCGAGTTTGATAACCTTGGGCACTGCTCATGAATTATACAATACCTACGACCTCACACTTGTGTTTCAAACACGTTTAATATATTGTGTTACAATTTAACACTGATTCCTAACTAAAAAACCTACATTTTTCCTTTAACACTGTGCATCAACATTTTTTTCAAGATAAACATTGTTCTCATTTTGTCTTATGTAATTAACTTTTGTTTTGTTGATATATAATGCAGTTTTGAACTTAAAAAAAAAAAGGCTTGCAGGTCGTCGTTTCTTGCACATCATAGAATATTGTGAGTACTTTTTAAAAATTGGGAATAATTGGATTTGAATTACTAATTATAAATACAAATAAGTAATTTCTTAAAACATGATTATTTGTAAATTGGATATATATATATATATATATATATATTATTTCATACAAATTAAAAAAGGCTAATGTGTTGGATTGACAAAGGTCTAGTTGTGCTAATATGTGAGCAAATATTTATTTACTGAAAAAATTTATGTTTGATTATTGTGATAATTTTGTTTTTATAACAAGAACCGAAAGCTAAACTAAACAAAAAATATATAATCTCTCAGGTTTTATATTTATGCATTTTTGGTTTAATTACTTTTCGATTATTCGTTCTGAATATATGAAGATAGCCTCTGTCGCTCAATTCAAAATTTTTATTTTTTTTTATTTAAGTGAGATGAGAGTGAGTTGGATGGTCATGTATAATATTTTTCTCATTTTCTCTAGAATAGAGTATGCGTGCATGAGCGTTTTAGAGCATATTAGGTTTGATGGTGTAACCAAGGTGAACGATTTTGGTCAAAACGTGATTTGATTATATAAAAATATGTTTGGACACAATTTTTAATTTCACGTTCAACCCTTCAACCCACGGTGACTTTGAAACACTTAAGGAGAACTTTCAATTCAACTTGAATTGATTCAAGAAAATATAAAATATCATTATGTAGATATTTCCTCATAATACCCTTGTACTTTCTACACACTTTTTGTGGCGGACTATAGTTGTATAGTTGGACATGTACATTTTTTCTTTTTTCTTATTTCAATTTATTATATTTTATTAGAGCAGAATCTATAGATTTCAAATTGTAATATTAGATCATGGGTGGATGTTATCTCTGAGTGTCATATAAAATTAAAGATATATTAAGATTTATCTCATTTTTTCCTCCTTTAATGATAGATTTTATTTTAAAATCTTTGACAATTTTTTTAGATCTCACATGAATCCTCTTCTAAATGTTCCACTTTCTTCTTTGTTTTTTACTTTCCCAATGTCCCACTTTCTCCTTTTTTTATTTTTTTTTCACTCTCTCTTTCTCCTTTTCTTCCCCCAAGCTCCACTCACTCCTTCTCCCACTCAACATTTTTTCCCACTTTTTTACCCTTTCCCTTCTTCCTTCTCCTCCTCTCCCTTCCTCTCCTCCTTATTCTTCCTTCCGCCACCACAACCTACTCCTCCCCCTTCTTTTTCCTTCTGCCACTCCCCCTCCCTCCCTCACCCTCCCCCTCCCCCTCCCCCTCCTGCAACCATCAACGCCCACTCAAGGAAGATATGTTTTTTCCCTTCTTATCATTCTGTTCTTGCATTTTTGTTCTTATTTTTTTTTCCTTCTTCCATTGTTTTTTTTTCTTTTTCCGCTGATTGATTATTGTTTATTTTGTTTGTAATTTTTTAAGATTGTGTACGGTTCTTTTGCAAGAACTCATTTTCCACTTTAAAGATCTTTGCATTATATTTATTGCAAAATCTCTAAAAGATCATACCTTGATCACAAAATCCTTGCTCAAGAACTTATACTAAAAATACTAGTAAAACTTCATCTATTTTAATAGTTAAAAATTTATTATTACATTTACTTGTTCTCTTAATTTCAGAAAAATTATTACCATCTTTACTTCACAGCATCTTCATTTAGTAATTTTAGTTTGCTTTTATAACAGCAAATTAAAATAACAAATAAGTATTCAAAGACATTAAAACTTATTTAAGTAATTTTACACTCAAAATTAATTATGACTCAAAATATCCAAACATTATTTTCTTAAAAAATCAATTTTTTAATATATATTATTCAAACAAAAATCATGTTACTCTAAAATCAATTATATAAAATCAACATCGATTTAAAATTAATTCTATCGAGACTCATTCAAACGCATAGTTAATGTTCGTTCTCGCTTTTCATCATTTTGAGTATGGATTCAGGTGGGTGGGGGACTTCAACAAATCCCCTGGGATACAAACCTGACACGTGGGATTAGGACCTTACTCCAGATAAGTGTAGCACTATCAAAGAGAGGCATGCACTGGATTAGTGATACACTGCTTTCTCTCTCCTCCGGAATTTGTTCTGAGCTATTCTCTCTTTCCAGTGTCCACATCCATTGAAGTGAAATCCCACGTCATCTTTTTTTTTT
The DNA here is from genome assembly GCF_000004515.6 of Glycine max. Classification (NCBI taxonomy): domain Eukaryota; kingdom Viridiplantae; phylum Streptophyta; class Magnoliopsida; order Fabales; family Fabaceae; genus Glycine; species Glycine max. Next base: position 40,719,560 of record NC_038243.2, on the reverse strand, counting down.
TATAAAAAAAAAACACCACTTGACTTGTTATGTTTATGTAAAAAAAAAAAAAAAGTCTTTTCTCGTTTAATAAAGATTTTAAGCTGGATTTTTTCTGTATCTACTGTTTTGTATTGTCAAATTTAGTTTCCTTTAAACCTTTTTTCAATTATACCCTTCATTTTGAATTTTCATTGTAAGATTTTAAAATTTGATACCTAAATCCTTTGAGCTATCTTTACACGGTTTTGAATATTTTCTGCTCCCATTCTCAGTTGCTTGCCACAGTGAGTATTTCTCGTTCATTTCGCATCATTAATTAATTAATAAAAAGGTAGAATAAATTAGTTACTAACATAGTAGCAACTTTAGTGGAAGAAGATGGGGGGCTTGCAGCGATGAACGAGGCGGAAACAAAATCAAGAAAAAGAACGGTATCAGGAAGAGAGAACAATACTCTCATCTTCTACTCTTTTTTTTTCAAAAATAATAATAATACGGTGCAAGCAATCTCATAATAGTGCCACACTTATCTTAAGAAATATCTTGACCCTACACACCAGATTTTTTTCTCGTGGGGGATTTGTTCAGATTCCCCACCCTAGAAATTGCCTATGGATTTAACGTATCAAGGAATGACTTGTGTCATCATCATGAGTGACTAATTAAATCTCTCGTTAGAATTTATTTTGATATATCAAGATTTTGTAACTTGTCTTCTCATGGATAGTTAAGAAATAAGTTATAAAATTGAGTATTTTTATTTTCAAGGAATTGAATATAAAGATAATTAATGCCCCTAACTCTCAATTAACATTTGGGATACAACAACTCTTTGGATGTTTGAGATTGATGTTTGAGTAACTCATAATTTCTAACCATTTTTATTTATTTGATAAAAATATTTGTTGCATGTTTAGTTTGGATCAAAATCATAAAATTTGTTTATTTCAATGTTCTTATTTTAAGTTTTATAATTTAAAAGCATGAATTGGAATATTAATAATTTAAATTGTGACAATGTTTAAATTTCTAGGCATTGGATTAAAGTTCCTGGGAAAATGATGATGCTCTACTTTCACACTTGTATGAATAAACACACTTGCCTAAGGGTAAGAGTCTCCAAATTTTAAAAAGTTATAAAATGGTCTACTTATTTAATTAATGACACATTAATCTTTTTTTAAAAAAATTATTTTTAATTTTTAGATACGATATTAAACCTTTTTTTATTTAAGATGTGAAATTTGTTTAATTATATTTATTTATATAAAAAATATGAAAATCAACTAATATTAAAAAAAGAGGACATAAATAAGATGAAAATTACATGTGAATCTCACGAGAGAAAAAAGTAAAAAATTGAAAACTCTAATGTAATTTTCTTTTTTTATTGATCATGAGACTCAATTTTTAAGAAAATAATTAAACAATACTAATCTATAAAATTATAATTAATATTCCAACACCATCTCAAAATGGTATCTATTTTGATCTAAAATTTGATTCGTAGCCATTTGAATGGAAAGATGAAATAAACTACATAATCCCAAAATGATATTAACAGCACAACGAGCCCTTGAGCATGAGGCCTCGACAAGGCTAGATATGAAGTACTCTATATAGCAATGTATGTATGCATCTTATGAAGTTCAACTATAGCTGTCTAAGATCTTCCTCGTTGTGAATTATTGATTGATAATTGGTGCCATCAGGGTCAAGTGAACCTTCCTCCATTATTGGAGGAGGATGTAAAGAGCACTCTTCTTTGTTGAAATGCTTTGCCAATTCAGTCATCATCTCCGAAAGGGATCGCTGAAAGTCTCGAGCAGTCCATTTTGAATGCATGAACTTAAACAAATGGACCATGACTGCGAGAAATGAAGTGAACAATATGATGATGAAAAGCCCCCCAAAGCTCTTTAATGTTAAGTTAGTGCTTCTAAATGCCATTCTGGTACTTGGATCTTCACTTATGACGTCTCTTGAGAAGTACTTCTTCTTAATCCCATCAAAGGTTGTTTTATTTTCAGTGACGTTTAAGATCGACCTCGAAAAATAAGGAACCAATGGAGAGTTTCGTGGGAATGCCTGAAGAAAGAAAAAGACAGAAAAACTTGTTAGCAATTTCTCACAAAAGAAATGTTATCAATACAAACTTTTAATACCAGAATGCATTAAAAAGAGGAGTTGAATGGTGATGCACCGGGCGGTATAGAATAGTTCTACACTGGTTGGTAACTTTTTTCTCTATAAAGAGAGTGTAAAAAATGTGTAATACTCTTTTTTCTTGAAAAATTATTATCATATTTCTATTGTCTCAATCAATATCTATATGATATAAGTTGAACTTTTTAATTTATCAGAAAAAATTAATGAATCTCAATTTCATATAATGATTGGCTGAGATCGATCATAGTCACATACATAATGAACTTCAACCATACAATAACATGAGAATATATATCATTTGATCAAATAAGTTCTTACAAATTTCTTATAGAAATTGCTTATATATAAACAACTACAACTAAGATATTTAAAAAAATTATTATCCTTCACTAATAAAAAAATATTTTTTTAAAAAAATAATTGTGAGTGAAGAGATAAAATGAAACTCACTAAAAATAAATTAAGAACTCAAAGTTGAATTGGGAGTTAAGAGTGTAAACTCTGTAATTGCATTTGAGAAACTCTTACAATCAATAGGCCTGGTTAATTTTAAAATTATGATCATAATTCATTAAAAAAAAAAACACTGAAAATGACAGATGCATACAGGGACTTACGAAGGCAAATCCATCGGTTTTGTATGTTGGTCCAACAATCTGATACTTTTTGCAGCCATATTTCATGAGAAAGAGGTTAATAAAGACAATTTCATCAAAAACAGCAGCAACTCCTCCATTGTTGCTTCCAAGAGACAGAGCTTGTTGATAGGCCTTAGGGCCATGGTAACCCTTTAACTTAGATTCATTGAATCCTAACTTTTCAATTAGTAGCCCTTTCACAAAGGAATCCTTATGATACCCCACAAAGAAATTGTTTGTTTTTATCTCTTCTACGTCCATAAACTGAGGCTGCAGTTTCTGTACCGTGAGAATTGAAGCTAAACTTGCAGTGTAACTTTGCGTTATGATGAGTACCACAAAGAACCATATAATCAGCACAAATCGTGACCATTTGTTCTCTACCTTCTCCCCTGTCATCAAAGGTTTTTAGTTGAGAAACTCGAATTTAAGAATATAGATTTTTTTTGGTGAAGAAACCTGAAGTTATTGCATATTAGTATTTTGTACAATATTTGTAATGAGTAAGAAGGAATCAAAGTCTAGAAAAAGGAAATATAATCTCTTCTAAAATTCAGTTTTTTCCATTTTAATTTTTGTAAGTATTTGGTTTCACTTTGGTAAATTGATTTCAAGTTTAAAATTGATTTTAAATAAATTTCTAATATTTGATTTCAACAAAATTTCAGATTTAATTACAAACTCATAATTAATTTTTATATGTAACAATTTTAAGAAGTTTATAAGTTGGATGAAATTTTTTTATAATAAGTTTTACTGCTCCTAAATCCCAACTCAATCTTATAATAAAAATATTTAAATATAAATCACATCAATTTAAAATCAATTTTAATTAAAATTAATTTTATCATACTCATTCAAACACACATTTTTAGTTAAATTATATGCCTATATAAGATTATCTGTCAATACATTTTATGCTAAATACTATGCAGAACGTAGATCACAGGTACTGTCAATGTGGTGGGTCTGGATATGCTATTATGAAATATTATGATGTGATATGTATATAATCTAAAGACTCTGCATGTAATTAGTGTTAGAGAATGTACTATGAGCAAATACGAGTGTTGAGAAGGAAAACCAGAGAGCCATGCCGATTTGGTTCTTTGGAGTGCCCCTGAACTCCGTGTTTGAGCGGTGTTCGAAAAACCAAACGATGAAGCCTGTGAAGATGAAAGCTGCACCAGTTGTCAACCAAAGGTCCCAATTAAATGGCTTCAGGAAAATCCAAATGTTTTGTCTCTCATCATGCTTCGCCAAAACCAGCATTGCCACACCTGATTCTGAAAATGGCATTGTAAAATCAACATACTCTGAGCGCTTAGCCACAATTGTCACGTCCCCAACCACGGCATCATACTTCTGCATGCAAAAGAATGAAGCCCTAAGGAATAAAAAAATAAGGTTGATCTTAAGATTTTTGGTATTGTGGGCGAACTTAGAAAATATATTCTCATAATCATTTGAATTTTGTCTTACATTTTTTATTTTTATTTTGCTTCAAAATCATCAATAGTTCGTTCATAATTAAAATTTTTAAAACAAAATTTCAACAGATATCAAAGCAAAATTATTTAATATTAATATAAACTAAATAAGATTGACACTCTATGGTCGTCCACCTCGATCGTGCTTAGGCCACCAGACAATTAAGAGGGAAAAAAAGAAGAAGAAAGCTTTGTGAAAAAGAGAAAAACTGAAAAACTTGCCTTTTCCTTGATTTGCATAAGAAGTTCATCGTAGGTACCAGCAGTCTCTCCATGTTTCTCAAAAGGTAAGAGTTCATAATGCAGGGGAAAGGGTAAAACCTTCAAGACTTCAAAGAACACATCAAAGGAGAAGTTGAGAAATTTTTTGAATTCATTGACACTATTTGTTGGTGGGATTCCAATCCTCAACTTTGCTGGGGGCTCTGTTGTGTTACCAGGCCATTTTGGTTGCTCTAATTTAGAAAGCCCCCTCTCTGGCATCCAATTTCCAATGCTCCTCTCTGTTTGCTCCACAACATTGAACACCTCAAGAATTGATGGCTCTAGTTGTCCTTTAACCAAATGGAAATTACCAGAGAGGCCATGGAATTTGGTAGCCAGGATTGTGTTGTGAAGGGTAGCAGTGACGTTTTCCCCCCAAACTTTCTCCACAGCCTTGGCTAATGCCCAAACAGAATCATATGCCCACAATCCAAAGATGGTTACAGTATTTCCATATCTTTCTTTGAAGTTGTCAAGCCTTTTAGTGTGTTTTGGGCTTGGCCTAACTCCCAACACACCTTGCATGGTTCCTATGCATTTTAGCACCATAGGGTCTACCTCTGCAGATAGGCCTTCAGTAACTATCCATGCATATCCAATTGTCATCATCCCTTCTTTCTTTGCAGCCAGAAACACCTTGCACCCAAGGTCAGTGCTCATGTGAACAAGAAACACTTTTGTAGACATTAACTTCAGCTTCTTGAGCTCATTTGAAATCTCGGCGCCCCCTGAGCCTGGACTAATGACACTTCTGTAAGGCACTCGGGTGCCAATTTTTACAAAGGCATCGTTTAGATATGGGTTAAGACCATTGCCATATTCGGTGTCTTCGTATATGGGGATTATTTCGCGCCAACCGTTGCCTTGGACAATGGCAGCTATGGCTTCCACCTGGGAGGAATCATCCCTGGCGGCGCGAATGAAATAAGGCTTCTGGGTCGAGGAAAGCGATGGACTTGTGGCGGAAAACGAGATCACTGGCACTTGAGCTTTGCTTCCAAGTTCTATGACGAACCAAGCTTGTTCTGATGTTTGTGGTCCAATGATTGCATGCACCTTCTCATTTAACAATTCTTGAGCTGCATATATAGTGTCATTCATGGTTATTATGTTATGTAAACTATTCTTTAAACTAATTAAAGATCATATATATATATATATATATATATATATATATATATATATATATATATATATATAAGTAACGGGAATGTAAATGCTAAAATTTGAGAGCTAAATTAAATTAAAGCTGCTATGGTACATATATTTTTTTAATTAATACTTATATGAGTTTTTCTTTTTTATCTATAGGAATCGAATAGAGATATCACAGAGTTTACAATAACTTTTGATTGAGAGCTAGACCCTTGCTAGTCAAATGAGTTTAAACACACTAAAAGAGAGAAGGAGAGAGCTTCATTGAATGAAAATCCATTCAACAATTGGTAAAAAAAACAGTACCAAAAACTTTTAAATTTCTATTCAAATCATAGAATATAGTATTTTCAATTCTCTCAAATTAAAAGTGGGGGAGGGTGGGGAAATACTACCTACAGATGCTGCTGTGACAACATTATCCCGAGAGTCTCGGGTTTGAAGAGCAAGTCTGGTTTTGTAATGAGGGTGACGTTCATAGAAATCCTGGTATGCCATCCATATGCAGCTATTAGACATGCTTCCAATTGAGGAGTTCAAATCAAGAACTATCCCTATTGGTATTGGTATGGCCTCCTTTGCCATGAAGGGTCTTCCCCATAGGCATAGAAGAAGAAAAAACAGGCATAGAAGGGAATAGTGAAGACTTAGACTTTCATGCAGGTTTGACATTGTCAATTAATTAAGTGACAGAATTAAATTTCTGTTGATTTGCGTACATATATAGTCTTTTATTGAATAGGTTAACCCACGCGGATTCCTATATATCAGATCAAATGACATCCCCATGTAACTTATAGAATGACATCATAGGCAATCTCTATATGTAATATATATTTTTAATTTTATTAAGTCAACTGTTATATCATGTGATCGTATATACTAAATTTTACATAATTCAAAAGTTTATTTATGCAGTAAAAAAACATTTATTTATAAATATATAATCAAACCAACAATTAACATTTTACTTCTGTTATAAAAGTAATATGGTGAAATATTATTTAAAAATTTGTAAATTCATCTATTATATTAGAATTATATATATATATATATATATATATATATATATATATATATATATATGTAATAATTAGATTTATAAAAGTAATAGGCTAAAGTAGAATTTATTGGTCGTTCATATGAATTTTTGGTTTCAATTTTTTACTTTAGTTTTAAAATTTTTATTTTGATTCTATTAGATAAAATTGGTAGTTTTATTAATTTTTTATATTAATAGTGTTAATTTTAACGTGACTAACACTTATTTGACCTAATATTTCTCAAAGTTTGTTATGTATAGCTAATTAAGTTGATTTACTACATTCTTTTCTAAATATAAAACTCTTTTTTCAATTTTGTTTGTCATTTTTATAAGATTCTTTTCAAGTTATCTTTTGCATTAATTATTTGACTCAAATATCCTTAGTTATTTTACAATAAATGCTATGTATTAAAAAGATAAAGACATTATCTTACTTATAATGATTAGATACGAAGATTAACACACATTAAATAATTAAATGAGAAAATGATTAAATAAAAAGAGAGAGATTGAGTCTCAATAATTTTAATGGTAATTTTGGTAAAATGATACAAATTGTTAACACATTTAATAGTACTAACTATATTAACCAAATTAATCTAATAAAGACACTTTAAGCAAGCAAAATGAAACTTTTTAAACTTGATAAATAAAATTGAAACCAAATATTCAGATGAGGGGCCAAAATTCTATTTTAGACATATTAATATTGTATAAAATTATTAAAAGTGTCATTTTATAAAGTTTAACATCAAATGTCAATTACTACCTTCGTCCCTAAATGTAAAACTCTTTTAAATAATTCATTTTCATTAATAAAATTGATTAATTTAGTTTGTAGCATTAAATTTATTAAAAAAATTGTATTATTTTTCTAAAACTATCCTTAAAATTATTGAGACTAGTTATCGTTCTATTTTTCCTCTTAATTACTTTTCACCTAATTAATTATGTGTGTTGGTCATCTTTTCCGATCTTATAAGAGAGATAATGAATTTATCTTATTAATTTATTGTAATAAAATTTAATATATTATGGTCAACAAATAACTAATGCAATGAGCTACTTGAAAAGAGTCTTATAAAAAGAGACAAATAAATTACTCTCTTCATTCCAAAATAATTGTTGTCCTAGATTGTTTTACACAGAAAAGTCAATAAATAAACAAAAGAGAATAGTAATTTTACAAAACTAATTCTATTATTAATATTACATTGAAAAACTAAAGGGAAACTTACTAAGGGCATTAGTGAAAAAAATAATTAATATTACATTGAAAAACTAACATGAACTTATTTTGGGGGAAATTTCTTTTTCAAATACAACACTTATTTTGGGACAAAGAAAATAAACAGAAGAGTTTTACAAATAGAACGAGGTAGTATAAGATATCCACTTACTCCACTAACAACCTTAGAGAGAGAAAAAAAATGAGTTAGTTATGTTTTCTTCCCTAAACTTTTTGTAAATTTTACCTTTAGCCCCTAAATAAAATATTGACTACTCTTAGTTTTTATATTTCTAATCCATTAACATTTTTTGTCCCTATTGTCAAGTATCATTGTTTAGTCCTAAAAAAAATATGACTAATCTTAACTCCTATATTTCTGTTTTATTAACATTTTTTGTCTCTGTTATCAAGTATCATCGTTGAGTGATTGATGACGGGCAATCACATGAGTAGCCATATCATCAACTAGTATGACATAATAGTCACATGTAATTTTCTTTTTGGCAAACTATATTTTTAGTACCCTCATTTTTCACAAAATTTACCTTTAGTCCCTTAACAATTTTTTACTAGTCATTGTCCCTTATTTTTTCACAAAATTCATTTTTAGTCTCTTAATATTTTGTTTGGTCGATTTGAGTCTCTCAACTTTTGTTTGTAATTGTTTTTAGTCCCTCCCATTTTAACATCCTACAATTTTAATATAATAATTGTCATTAGTTTTAGTTTAAAAATTATTAGTATAAGAATTTATTTGAATTAAAATGATTATGATAATATATATATATATATATATATATATATATATATATATATATGAAATGCTTGTATTATGATATATTAAATATCGTTGAAATAATTGAATAAAAAAATTATGTTTGCTTTAATTACTTTATTTAAAGTTGATCGAGTTAAATAACTATTTTACCAATAAAAAAAATTAGGTGATTGATATAAGATTGTTGAGATTATTTTATAATTATAAAAGAAAGTGTGGGAGTTCCATGTTTTAATTAAAAATATTAAAAGATTATCACTATTGTAAAGATAATTATTAAAGTAATAATATAACATTGTATATCTAGTTTGGATAAGATAAATGTTATATTTGAATTTGTGATCCTTGAAAACGGTGACTTAATCTTAAATCATATACTCTTCTATTATATAAGGATAAACAATTATCTTCTTCTAGTATTTTATAGATGGTCTCTCTCAAAAAATAGAAAATTGGTAGGCATATAGGATTGATAAGAAAGTAGAAACAAAGAGAATCTTGTTGATCCACTAAATGGAAATGAGAAATAATAAGCGAATAACGCATGAATTACTATGTGTTTCAAGAGGTGAGTAAAATAATTTTTTTTTCTAAACTTTCATTGTACAGATTTTTGGAAACGTGTTTTCTTGAGTTTACGGGTCATAAAGCAATAAATTGCTACATCGATCCTTGCGTGAATTAATCATTGTGATGATCGTAAAATTTAGGTTATGTGGTATTTTTGCATGAAATTATTTAAGTGTCTAATATAATCATACAAACATGTAGTTTTCACTGTGTGGGTTTTAATTTAACTTTACAAAAATGAATATTGCAATGTACAAATCTTCACTTGTTGCATATATATTAAATCTTGGAATTTATTTGAAAATTCATGAATAAGCTTGCTTGAGTTGTGTTTAGCTATCATATATATCAACTAAAATATGTTTTGCTACATGTATGTGTTTTATTCCATAGTTAATTATTAATTGACTTATAAGAAGCTATAATTTAGAGTATGACTTTGTGAGTTGTTAGTATGTATAGAATTAGAGTATTTGGTAGTTATCTGGAATGATGTTTTGTAATTATGTGTGAATTGGTCATCCTCTTCTGGTAAGTGGTGGCAGTGTATGTTTTATTTTGAAAATTAAATATGCATGAGATACCTCCATTTGGGATGGGAAAAAGATATATACCTCCACCTGGGATGGGAATGAGATAATAGATATCTTCATCTAGGATGGGAAGAGATTTTGGATACCTCCATCCATGATAGGGAAGACAATGAGATGTCATTGCATGGATATGAGCTCATAGATCCTTTAAAAAATCCGAAATCCACACCGGTTTTGGAAACCAAAGAGTTGAGTTTAATGATTCTCGAAATCACTAAGTTGTGTTGTGATATTTGTTTGTTTGTTCAAGAATTGAATGCAATGAAGTGTTGGTGTTTGTTTATTGGAGTGTTACTTTATTGTGTGAATAACTTGTGGTTGTTTATTAGTATGTATATATTATTTCTAATTTAATTTTACATATACCATGGTTGGATTTTTTCGATTACTGCACTGACTGAGAATAATACTATTTGTGAACTTTTTTAGAACTTGTTTTATACACTGAGATTATGATATCATTAAAAGTATTATTTTCAAAGTTCGAGGAAAAAACTTTTAAGTCAAGGGGTAATTGAAGATTTAGTTCATTATTAGTTAAACTTTGTAGATGTCCATATTTGAGAATGAAATTATTTACTTATGCGAGAATTTTTTTATTTGTACTATTTGAAGTATTTCAAACTATTGAAATTTTTAAATTCTTATTTTATGAATGTTTTAAACTATATTTTTATTCTGGGGTTGTTATTGTAACGATGAGCGTTACACCCATAAGTATCACTATTAAGCGATGTGGGCAACCACATGACTTGCCATATGAGCTACTAGTTTAACATGACAATTACATTTCAAGACATTTTCTAGAGGTTCTAAAGCACTATAAATTTTCTTTTATGGTGTAAAAATGCAAAAATAAAGGTTCAAAATTTTCAATAAATAAATAGATAAACAATGGGATGTAATAAGAAAAATCAATTCCAGTCAATACACATATCAACAACCCACTAAACCATGATCCTTAACACATAATTGACAAACCACAAGTTAAATAAACAAGAATAAGCAAAATAATAAACCACTGAAACCATGAATCAAAACTTATTAGCACCAAAATCAAAGAACCCTCTTAATCTTCCAAATTGTAATCACGAGCCTTACTTCTCAAACAAACACTAAACTTTTGCTACATGAGTAATAACATTCATGGAGGATTGGCACAAGGTGGTGATGGTGGCAAGAATGAGACAACAATAACAGGCTTTGATTTGTGTAGTGTGTTGTTGATTTTGCTTATTATATTTATTGTTTCAAATTTCAAACCTCTTTTTTTTGGAGATTTTACATTGCTAAAAATTTGTAGTGCCTTAGCAACGCTAAAAATTATCCTAAACCAACAACATTTTGTCACGCGAGTCTTACGTGAAACTAAGGATCTACATGTCACATCATTATTTAATAGTGATACGTAATGGGAGGGACAAAAAATGACAAATAATAATTGAGAACTAAAAGTGAATTTTGTGAAAAAAAAAATGAAAAACTAAGACGAATAAAAAACAATGATGGATTAAAAGTGAATTTCATGAAAAAATGAGAGATTAAAAACATAACTTATTAAAATAATGTTATGTGAGATCCATTAATGATGTGACAATTTATGTCATTATTAATGTGACTATCATGTAATGTTAATTAATCCGTACAAAGTTTTAGATAAATCAAACATTCCAGTGTGTATAATCTTATAATTGATAATCTTTATGTTTTGAAAATTATGTTACACATTGAAACAAAGTTGATTAATAAAGTACTGTAATTAGTTTTTAACTTGCACACACAGTTTCATAGATCAAATAAGTTTCACAGATAGAATTTACTTAAAACTTTTAATATAACAGCTACATCGATGAAATCCACTATTTGTATAAAAAATAACTCAAGTAAGTTTAACACTTACTCATAAATTTAGTAAACCTCCACCCACTGTATACGTGTATTTTAAAATAGGCTAATGCTAGCTAGACATCATTTGAAGAGATAAAAGTAGAAAAAATATTAAAATATTATTAATGTCCAGTTATCATGATTCTGGAAGCATTCTTAATATAATTTTGAGTAAAAAGTTGCTTATAAGAAAATAATAATAAAAAGTTTCTATGTATTAATTTCTTAATAGACTTTAAAATGAGTGGTAGACCAGTTAATTTGACCATTACCGTTTTGTTTATGGAATTTTCTTAACGGAGACTCGAGGATTCTACTTTGAATATGGGGTCTACAGTCTACTAAAATTGGCCAACATATTTTCTACGACTTTGAAAAATTTTGTGGCCAGTTTCCATTCCACCACATAAAATTCAAACTAAGGAGATTAAATTGCAGAATCCTCGTCTAGTTAAATGACTCGGAAGATTTTGCAGAGAAAATAGTGAACCTTCACAGAGTAGCATGACAATGTCAATGCTAAATCTCCAAAAGTACTTTCCCTCGCTCCCCTTCTACCTCATACTGTGCCTCTGGCCATTACACTTGATGGCAAGGGAGGTTACGATACCAATAGGGGTAGTTCTTGATTTGAACTCCCCAATTGGGAGCATGGCTAACAGCTGCATATGGATGGCACATCATGATTTCTATAAACAGCATCCTCGTTTTCAAACCAGACTTGATCTTCGAACAAGAAATTCTGGCGGTGATACAGTCAAAGCAGCATATGCAGGTTATTAATTTCATAATTTTCTTTTCAGCTTCCAATTTGTGAATGTCTCCTAGGTAATGTTGGGTTGGGGGTGAAAGAAAAGGAAAGAAAGTTTGAGGAATGAAATGGAAACAAAGAGAGATGCAAGAGAGATGAAAAGTGAGATTGGGGTAGAGATGAAAGAGAGATGAAAGTTGTGGTAGAGATGAAAGAAAGATAAAAGAGAGTAGAAAGTGAGATTGTGGTAGAGATGAAAGAGAGATGAGAGAAAATGATGTTCTAGATAATAAAATATAAAAATATTTGTGAAATTGCGTTTGTATCGATGTATTTTTTTGTGTTTTATTTTTTTTAAACAAACTAATTTTGAACTGTATAACTTATTTGAGAGACTCACTAACTTAATCTAATATGATTGGTAACATATTCGAATTGGAGCTGGAGTTATCGCCTAGACAAAATTGAATGTGCTTTAGATATTCGAATAAGTTGGATACCATTAATCAATTAAGGCGGCGACTATAGTTGGGGTACATATTTGAATATGGCTGGTGCATATTTAAATATGGTTGGGGTACATATTCAAATTTGAGCTTTCTAGGTTTTTCCCACACAGTAGAAACGAACATAACCTTAATTTTTTTTTTTGATATCAAGAGAGTTGGTGTGAATTATCATTAGTTTTATTGATGACTACTTCCCACCAAAATATTTAATGGATCATCTTTAGTAAAATGTTTCCTTCCGAATACCATTTATAATTTTATATCTAAGATCTTGTTTAAAAAAATTAAGTTCAATTTTGTTCCGATAAACAACTTATTTTTACCTATGTCTTGATTTAGTGACTCAATAATTCATTTCTTGTCACTGTTTCTCTAGCCTTTGATTTAATAACGAAAGAAAAGGTGAAGGCAATTATTGGACCTCAAAAATCAGAACAAGCAAGGCATGTAATAAACCTTGGGCGCGAGCTTGGCATCCCCATTATCTCCTTCTCCGCTACAAGTCCATCTCTTTCCCCAGCCCACACTCCCATTTTCATACGAATGGCACAAAATGATTCTTCTCAGGTGAAAGCCATAGCAGCCATTGTGGAAGCATATGGATGGCGAGAAGTTGTCCTTATATACGAAAACACTGAATACGGAAACGGTCTTGTCCCACATCTGATAGATGCATTGGATGCAGTGGACACAAAAGTACCTTACAGAAGCGTCATTGACCCCATTTTTGAAGAGTCCCACATTTTGGAAGAGCTCGAAAATCTCAAGGAAAATTCGACAAGAATATTCATTGTTCACATGACGGGTGAACATGGGTCGAGATTCTTTTCAGCTGTAGAGAAAGCTGGAATGATGAGTGAAGGGTATGGATGGATAGTCACTGAAGGGTTATCTGTTGAGTTAGATCCTTCAGCTCTAGAAAGAATGGACAACATGCAAGGTGTCTTGGGAGTGAGGACAATAGTGAGAAACAATGAAAAGCTCGATGATTTTAAGAAAAGATGGAAAACCTTGTCTTTTATGGAAAACAACATAAAGTATCACGCTTATCGTACTCATACCATCACATTGTTTGGGTTGTGGGCTTATGATACAGTGTGGGCATTAGCCATGGCCGTAGAAAATGCAACCAATTATGGGAAACAAAGTGCTTCCCTTGTAAATGCAATCCTAGCTACGAAATTCCAAGGCCTATCTGGGTATGTTGATTTGAAAGGAGGACAATTAGAGTCGTCAGTGGTTGAAGTGTTCAATGTGATAGGACACAAAGAGAGAATTATTGGATATTGGAGCCCTAAAAGAGGGCTATTCCAAGATGACCAAGAAAAGCAGAAAGTGAGGCAGCCAGTTTGGCCAGGTTACACAATGGATCAGCCACCCAAGTTGAGATTTGGGGTTCCTGTGAGAAAGGGTTTCACTGAATTTGTAAAAGTGGAAACCATATTTAACACCACAAAAGTTTCTGGGTTTGTTGTTGATGTGTTTTTAGAGGTCTTGAAGGCATTGCCTTTCTCAGTATCATACGAATTCGTCCCCCTAGAAAACTATGGCGCCCTTGCTGGACCTATTGCAAACAACAAGTCCATGGTGTGTTTTGCTCATAATTCTTCTTTCCTTTGTTTATTTAGTTTTTTATTACATGTTACACATTAAGTTTTTTTTCTTGCCCCTTCTTGATTATACCTCAACCTAGCTATAATTTGTACATGGCAGAAGTTCGATGCTGGAGTCGGAGACATAACAATTGTTTATGATCGCACAAATTATTTAAATTTCACGTTGCCTTATTTAGAATCTGTGGTGTCAATGGTAGTTTCAATGAAGCATGATGAGAAACGAAACATGTGGGTGTTCTTAAAGCCTCTAAGTTGGGGTCTTTGGTTGACTACTGGTGCAGCCTTGGTCCTCATCGGTTTCGTTGTGTGGTTTCTAGAGCATCGCTCAAACAACACAGCCTTTAGGGGGACCCCAAAACAACAACTTGGCATTGTTTTTTGGTTTTCCTTCTCCACACTTGTCTTTGCTCACCGTAAATCCTTTGATTCTTCTTCATACAAAAGAACAATTTGTTACTAATTTTATCCCTGAATATGCTTTTTTAAAGGGCCTAAACTAGTTAAAAGAGCCTCGTATTTTGGGACGAAAGTAGTATATTTTTTGTGACATGATGATATTAACTAGTTTTGATTAATTAATAGTTACTAGTTTGATTGTGCAGGGGAGAGATTGGTAAGTAATTGGTCCAGAGGTTTGTTGATTATATGGATATTTGTAGTGCTCATCATCACCCAAAGTTACACTGCAAGTTTAACTTCGATGCTAACAATAGAAAGCCTACAACCGGAATTCATTGACATAAAAGAGATAAAAAGGAATAATTATTTTGTGGGATATCAGAATCAATCCTTCGTGAAAACAATTTTAATAAATGAATTAGGATTCAATGAGTCTCAGTTGAAGGCCTATAATACTCCTGAAGAGTATCATGAAGCACTTTCAAAAGGGACCAACAATGGTGGGGTGGCGGCTATCTTTGATGAAAGTCCATACATCAACGTTTTTCTATCAAAATATGACACTGGCTATGCTACGGTGGGACCGTTTTATAAAACAAATGGACTTGCCTTTGTGAGTTTTCTCTCTCACTCTCAACTGTAGTAAGACATATTCTCTTCTTACAACATATTTTTATAGTATATTTATATAATTAATTTTTTTTTATCTTGTTACTTATCTTATTTCCTTATTCTCTCATCTATTCACATTACACTAGTGAAGAAAGAGAGAAAGATTAAAATACCTATTAGTGATGGTGATGGTGCAGTGCCTACCAGTTAAAGTGATGAGAAAGTTAGAAAGAGGGGGAAATTAGAGGTACATGGGCTAGAGAGAAAGATGTAAGTTAGAGAAAACAAAATAAAACCTTAACTCTAGGAAACAACAACGATGTTGATGAATGAGGACAAATGAGACACCACCAAATAAAGGGATAAGGATCAAAGAGCAAGGGAAAGAGGGATTTAGATAGAGTGAGATTTCCAAAATGGAAAAAAAATGGACCTATATGTTTCAAATATAACATCAGCCAAAACAATGCTAATGTTAAATTAAATCTAGCATCCAACAAATTATTGTTGTTGGGTTTAGAACCTTAAGTTTTTAACTATAGAAAATATTTTGAACCAATTTGTAAGCTTTCTAAATTGAAGCAACTAATAATTTTTATTGAGTATGTTTAGAGAACAAGATTCCAAACAATGGTAAATGGAATTCACTTCGGATAGTAAAAATACTGGTTATGGATTGATAGAAATTATTCAAAAGCTTAGTAGACAATGATGAGTTGCATAACACAAAATCTACTCAATTGAAAGCCTATACATAAGTAATTTGTTGTGAGCAAGATTCATGATGTACATACAATTATGGTGTTTCTCAACTTCTATCATCAAGAATTGTTAATAATTGCAAGAACCGTATACATATGAAGATTACACATAATTATGTTAAAAAGGTTCATATTAGAAGTATGAAGAATCTTAACATAAAATCCCAAGAATAAGATATATTGGAAATATCATAAGAAGTTTGTTTCAACCAAATTAGGAACATGTGAATAGAAACTTGAATTGTATTCAACATGAAGATCAAAAGATTGTCATAATCAACTATGAAGATTTAAAAGAATGTTGAATCCTGATAAGAAGCTTACTATACCACAATCAAAAGCCAATAGACTTTCTTTAAAGCTTCTAAACAACATTTACATTAAGCTACTCGTCGATTTGGATCCACAAAGTATTTTTGTATTGCCCATATTGATACACATCCTTGAATAGTTTCTAGTTTTGGATCTTTCATGAAGAGAGATATCATAATGATTGTTAGTAGGAACTTTAAAAGGTTGCTTAGAAGCTTCTAAGATAACTTTATAGCTACAAAACACTAGATTACTTTGAATTTGAAAAGTTTATGTTGCAGTGAATCAAAATGAATAGATTGATAGAAGTTTTCTATAAATAACTTCAATCTATAACTCAAACAAGAGAGAAAAAGTGAATAACAACAATGATCCGATACTTGTCCATGTTACTGTTTATCATCATTTTTCGTCATTTTATAATATTTATGATATCACCCACAACTAGATCTCATGAGCCTTACCATATTCTAGGTGGTGTGTATATCTCAAATCGAAAAGTTTATCGATTCTTTTTGTGTTGAGTTGGTATTGTACCAAAAACTATATTATCGGGTGTTGTTCTATCAAGATAGCATCTAGTGCTAGTGTTGGTTTAAGAGAATTTATGTGAGAAACTTGTAGAGGCTATACGAATACCTATATCTTTAATTAATTAGTGAAAAAATCTCACTACTCTATCGAGAAAACTAAAATAAATGGAATATAATAGAAGGGGTTGAATTATGTGTTAGCAAAAGTTAAATTTTTTCTCAAGAATGAAACCTTTTTTGAAAGCAAATATGAAAACTAGGTTTAATAAACAAGCTTACAAAAGGGTCGTCCAAAGTGTTAGAAAACAATTTTCACAAAACAAATTTCTCAAGAACTTGTGCATCCAAGGGTGTATGCTAGAGAAAAGAAGCTAAAGCTTAAGAAAAAAGTACAAACACTTATTCTATACTGTTTCATTCAATCTCGTGTATTACATTCAATTCTCTTTTAACCTTTAATGGTTTCAATTAATCAAAACAGATTACTAAACAAATATTCTATTATGTTACTCCTGCCTTAAAATAAGTATTCTCTATGTCACTTTTAATCTCATCTTAAGATTGATAAACAATCAAGTATTGTTTAATCACTAAGACATTTTTAAGTTTCCAAACATCAAGTCTGAATGATTACAAATCAAACAACTATCATAAAAAGGATATACAATGAGAAACTGATTACATATAAATTTTGCTCAACAAAGAATAACACTCTAATCACTTAGTGTTTGATCATCTAGAGATAAAAGTTATATCAGAGCAACAATGGCAACAATTCAAGAATTTTAGGATGCAAGAATTAATTTTTGTTGTGCCTGCTTCTTTATTTATAAGCTTCATGAATGTGACCATTGTGGGGATTAAATTCTTCTAAAAGTATTCATTTTATCACAAAGTTTGTCCTATTGCAACGTGGCAGCTTGGGGTGGAGACAGAAGTAGATAGTAGTATTGTCATTTTCTAAGTAGTGCTCATTTTCTCTTCGCTGCTTATACGAAAATGATTTTTGCAAAGAATATGTTGATTTGCTTTTCCTTGTCCTTTGTTGGCACAATCACACTTTAAATTCAAATAATAAGGCAATTCAAAAAGACGAGGGAACAAAAAGTGCATAAACTATGAGACATAATCATACTCGTTTAGTGCACAACACATACTATAAAAATTAGACGGAAATGAAACTTTGATATAAAGTAGTGTGTAAGCTTCTTAATGCCAATTTGGATGTTCAATAGGCTTCAGATGCTAGTTTTCATAAAAACTCGTGGGCGCTTGTCCATTTAAAGCACGTTAGACAGTAGATAGTTCTTTTAAGAAAGCAAGTATGGGAATGGATGCATAAACAATATGATCATAGCATAGATAAAGTTACAAAACTCAATACCAAAACTGTTTTGGACGAATATGTTCCCATAATACTCAATGAAATTCATCAATCCTAAATTTGTTATCATCAAAACTATGGAAATATTTGTTTCACGGACTATTTATTTATTCCTAGGATTATGAGGTTGGAAAAACTTAAGTCCACGTTTGTTATAAGGTAATAAAATTATTATTACAAGATATATCACACATTTTTTCAAATACTTAGGAAAATAACTTATGATAAAATAAAAATCAAATTATTAAAAAAACAAAAATAAAAAAAAAACTTGAAATAAATTGGATTAGAATTGATTGGATTTTATTTTAAAATTAATTTGATTAGATGATTTAAGAATAAAATCCAAGTGAATGAATCAAATAATTTTTTTTCCAGAAGTGATTTAATCCACAAACAACTTCAAAATACACCATTACTCAAGTTCCATCTTTCACGTGTTCATGTACAATGTATTGCTTGATCCAATCAACTTAAATGATGTAGTTAATTTAAATACTTATATACAATTATAATTTTCAATATTCATTGTACTATATATCTTACATTATAATGAGAACATGCCAAATGAGTTAAGACAATATTAATCGATCATCAAATTTGTTTAGATGATAATGTTTTTCACTAAGGTTTAGTTCCCTTAATATGAATATGATTAATCTTTATTTTTTAGCATAATAATAAAACTATAATTTATAAAAAAAAATTGCTACATTTTATAACTTTCAGCGTCTAGCACCAATCTCATTTTATATTAATGTAATTATTTGTTTTATATACTTATTAGTTGTCCCACTTTGTATATCTTAAATATAATACTAAAATAGGTATACATAAATGTCAATTACCACCATGAGATTATGCTAAAAAGTGTTATGCTATTTTATGTTTAGGCATTTCCCCCACAGTCACCTCTAGTGCCATATTTTTCGAGGGCACTCCTAAATGTCATTGAAGATAAAGACAAGTTTGAAGGGATTAAAAACAAGTATTTCTCGACAAGAATTGTCTCTAAAGATCAAAGTACCTCAATTTTAGACAGCCAAGGTCTTACGGTGAATAGCTTTGCAGGTCTTTTCATCATCACAACAATTGCCTCATTCGTATCATTCACATTTTATGTGTTTACTTTCCTATACTCACAATAGTCTACTTTGAGAGGCAGTATTCATTATGAACAAATAACCATTTGGTCGTTGCTGGTTCAAATTGTAAAGCATTTGGATGAAATAAGATAGTCTTTTACAACTCACAATGGATAAAAGTCAATCTATAATACAACAAATAAAAAGTCAAGAGAAAAAGGGAGCTTGCTTCATTATTGATGGAGTGGTACTTAAAGACTCATTAAAATCAAAATGATACGCTATAATTTTGATACTTTAAATGAAGAGAACCATAAACCTTAATAATGAAATCTCATGCACACAATTGCATGTAGATAGTGACTACGACTTGATCAAATATTTGTGGTAAATTGAAATATATATAGACAAACTTTGAGTATATGTACAAAAATATCTTATAGTAATATAAAATTATAACATAACACTTTTTTTAAAATATATATGGAAGGTCAAAGACCTAGGGCTAGGATAGGAAAAGAAAGTGATTAAGATAAATTTTGAACCTGACTATATTGCTCGGGTATAGGAATTAGATACAACTAAATTTGGACCCTACGATGCACGGATAAATAAGTTAATTATTAAAATTAGCGGATTAAAAACTTATGTTGGGACATATTATTTTATCACTTTATGTGTTAGATTTATATTTGCTTTCTTGAAATTATATATATGTGTGTGCGTGTGAACTATAAGGTTAGTTCAGTAGAGGGAGAAGGGAGGGGAAAAAGATGACGAGTTTGAATTTTTTTAATTGACATTGCTAATAAAATTAACAAACTAGCATTTATATATATATATATATATATATATATATATATAAAGCCTTGCTTAAGAATGTTTTTCTTATTAACTTTTTAACACGAGAATGAAAATTTTGCTCATAATGTATGAGTATATTATATTTTCTAGTTTTGCACAACATCATTTGTTTCCATATCTACATTTAAAAACTTATCTATTAACGACCCATGTTTCAATAATGTAAACACCTACTAAACATAAAATTTTGAATGTACCATTGAGAGAATAAATAAATTGAAGTGAATATATCAAGAAACTTGCTTAGTTTATCTATTCTTATAGTAGAACTTGAAGCTTTGCATAAGCTTAATCGCATGGAAAAACTAAAAAAAATTCAAGTTTTTATTTGTGTATTAAATTTTATTTGAACGAAAAAAATATTTTATAATTGAACTTAAAGAAAAGGAATATGACACATGAGTGAAGATGAAAAAAATATATTTATAATTCAACCGCATCTTGGAGCAGTATCTATGCTCTTTTGTTCATGAGCTACCCTCTCAATACGGGAAAAGTTATTTTCACTAGTTGAATGGTCTTATAATACAATTGTCCATTTAGTTAATGGCCAATCTCCATTTCACATCATTTTTGGCAAGCCTCCTCTATCCATTCCTTATTACTTTTTAGGTACTTCACTTGTGGAGGTTGTTAATCAACTTTATCTATGTCAAGAGATGCTCATTATGCTTTAAAAAAACATGAAAAACCATGCTATTGTAAAAGATGTGAAGTAGATTATATGGTTGATGAATGGGTTTATGCTGGCTTCTGTCCTTACCACTAGCTTTTAATTCATGGGGCTCCTTATCACAAACTACCAAAAATATACTATGGTCCCTATCAAATTACTTAGAAGGTAGGTGTGGTTGCTTATAGATTTTCCATACATGCATCCAGTAAAATCCACCTAGTTTTTCGTTATGCTCTGCTAAAGCCACACAGAGGTCCTATTCTCATGACAATCACCCTTTTTGTGCAACCTATAACCATCTTGTAAACCAAGTGGGATCATTCCACTTCACCTCCTCATTGATTTGTTCTTATTCAATGGTTGGGTCTATTCCCATATGACTTTAGTTGGCAAAATTGGGAGGACATTTTGTGACGCCTTCTACCTCTCACATATATGTATTAATAATAAAAGGAATAAGAAATCAAAATTAATTAAAAATTTTAAAACACATTTAAATACAAACCTTTCAAAAGGATAAAAGGCTCACATTCACTTTTCTAACATCATAATAAATCTTGTCCAAATAAATAATAAATCATCTCGGCTCAAAACAAGATCGTTAAAGACTTCATGCAATTAATATAGAAATATATATCCCAATGTCACATCCTATCAGAGCATTGTGTTCTCGTGTCCTCTAGCATAAGGTTCTTCATAGTCATCCACCTAGTCATCTGCTCTCACGAACACAAAATTCGAGATCACCATAGGATCTAAACACAAATAACACATGGAAAGTGAGTTATCACATTCCTAACTAATAGAGAGAAACAAGACAACATATAGGTATAAATATCATATAAACAAAATACAACTTACTTAAGCATAGCTCACGTTATTTCACCACTTTGTCGCACAACATCACATCACAACACTACAGGTCTCATTCATTTTCACAATATTCTCGTACTCAATGATCAAGACACAATATTACTAAATCAATCCATATTGATCAATACACAAGTGTTATGCAACAGATACACTAAGACTCAATTATATATGCAACATGGTACCATGTTAATGAAAAATCTCATCGGGCGCCTAGGAGTACATGACAAGACAAACCACACGCTAGCAAGTCAGTTCACTCTCACTAGGTAAAATCATAGGGAGACCGGTCATGGTCATGTTGTTTTGCAAGAATGCTCCAACCATATGAAATCAACGTAAGCTTAAGAGAGCACTCAAACTGAGTGTATTTACCCCCAAGGCCTACACTCTGAAGAGTCCGTCAGGGTCTCTACCTCCTGATTCAAGTCCAACCAGAAAACATTTTAGTACACAGACTCTATCTATGAACTATACAAAACACATCACTCCTTAATTGTTCTCAAAATAGTTTTATCTTTTTGCGCTTGTGATTAAACTCGTCGGGTCCCCACAATGGTTCCCATCAAAATACTCATCGCGCATTAACTCGTCGCCCTTAAAGGGTCTTGACATTAACTCGTCGCCCTTGAAAGGTCTTATAGTCGTGTGATTGTACAATTCATAGCTCACAACTCAATGCACTAATATATTACGAGTCAATACATACTCAATTTATCACATATATTTGGTCTCAATCACAATGGTATAATTCCAAAATAGCATATTATCACACCTCATGAATCATACATACTTTACCTATGAATTATGCAATACACACAACTACTCAATTGTTTTCAAAATTATTTTAACTCGTCACGCTTGTGATTAAACTCGTCGGGTCCCCACAGTGGATCCCATCACAATACTCGTCGCCTGATAATGGCTAAATATGAGTTATTTTGATAATAAAAATATATTGAAAATATCTTTAAAAATATTTATTTAGCAGTTATCTTTGGCTTAAATATTAAGATTTGATATTTTTCTTATTTATGACTTGCAGATATGAACAAGAGAGATTAAAAGAGAAAAAGATCAAGAAAATATCTAAAATATTAGGAAGTCTTAGGAAGATATGATTAAAAGCAAAACAAATCCAAAAGATATCAAAAATATCAAAAAGGAAGATTTTTAGCATTAGGCCCAAGTCCACTACAACAACTATAAAAAGAAGTCAAGCCAAACATAAAAATACACTAGAACACTACAGAATCCCCTTTAGGGGAAATCATTTTCTCCCTTTCTTTCTTTCACCCCCTTTCATTGTAAAGCCCTCAATGGCCATGAGTGGTTAAACCCTTAGTTAGGGTCTGACATGCCTAAAAGCCAAAAGTTGTATTGTACACTTCATATTTATCAATGCAAATAGGTGTTTTCTTTCCTATTATCCTTTCTTACTTTTAATTTCATACATTATTCATCCTTGCATCATCTTTGAGAGTTAGGTGCTCGAGAGAAGGTAATCCTTAATAGAAAACAATGAAGGTTTTGCATGCATATGTTTTAGGAATTAGTCACTTTAGAGAGGATAATTTCTAATAGAACTAAAAGGAAGGGATATCTTGATAAAATCATTGTTAGACATAGAGTGATTGCAGCATGCCCATGCATCAAAGCAAACATCTAGAATTAGAACTTCATGCATTTCATCTATTAAATCTTTACAAAGACATTTGGGAGATAGATAGGTGAGATAAGCTTGTTATCGTGAGACATCATGGGCAAGTATTTTAACAGATGTGGGTAGGAAAAATTCACCAAATTGATAGAGAAAAACCTAAAATCATACATCATAGGCAGATAAGGCAGGCTAGGTCCCAACATTATCACATTCTTGATTTTATTTCTTTTATCTTTTATTTTTATCTTTTATTTTTTATCTTATCTTTTCTTATCTTTATCTTAATCTTTTATTTTTCTTATCTTTTACTTTTATTTTCTTATTTTCTTTATCTTCTATCTTTATGATCTTTTAATTTAAATCTTTTATTTTCATCTTTTAATCTTTATCTTATCTACTATATTTTCTTATCTTTATTTTAAATTCTTTATCTATTGCTTTTAAATTGGGTTTGTATTAATCTAAGTACAAACAAAATCTCTATGGATTCGACACTCGGACTTCCAAGTACTTTACTACTTGTGACAATTTGGTACACTTGCCAACGAGTTAACAAGTTTTTCTTAAAGGATTTTACAATTGTATGATTATACAGTTCATGGCAGACAACTCGATACACATCTCATCTCAATACACATGAATTTCACCATTCATCACAGGTTCAATTTATCACATACTCACAATTTGAATCACCATTTCATAATCTCAACATAACAATTTATACAAAAGGTTTATCACAACATTAGGAGTAAAACCCCTCAAATAATTTCATACGATTATATCAAAATCAATTAATCAAAGTCATGGGTTAAAACACAAAAACATCAAGAACACTCAAGTTTATCAATCAATTCTCATCAGAACATCAATTGGTATGTAAAACACAACAATATTGTATTTATAATCTAAAGGAAAAATTATAATTCAATAAACATCCCAAAATAAACCCCAATTTAATCCTCTAAGAATCCCTACACATGTTCATTCTAACCCCAATTGCGATAAACTCATCCCTTACCTCTAAGCGGGCTCACGTGTGTATTCTGACAATGATAGCGACATCTCTAGCAATTTCTTGTGATTCCTCAAGTTTTTTCCTTTGACTTCTTTGATAGGGTTCCCAAACTTTAAAGAGAAGGAAAAGGGATTGAAGCCTTCATTCCACTATCTACGTGCGATGATTATTTCTCCCTCCATAGACATTATTTTCAAATCCCAATGGTGACAATGTGAAGAAATGAATCGCGAACCACATATCAAAATTTCATGATAATCCAACTGTTAACGAATTCGGGATCGTAGTTTTACGGAGACAGTTTTGGGTTTCTGCGGGAAAAGAAAAAGTTACAGTGCAAAGGGTATTTCTCCCAGCTTCGAGATGTTTTCGTAATTCTCAATGATGAGAATGTTCTGAATTGAGCTCCTAACCCGGTGCTCGAATTTCACAATGATCCAACGGTGAATGAGTCTGAGATCGTCATTTTTCTGGGACAGGTTTGGTGATATGCAGGAAAAGAGAGGGTTTTGGGAGGAAGAGAAGGGAAAACGAAATTAAGAGTAAGAGGAGGGTTAGAAGCTATTGTTAGTCTTAAAAATGATCTAACATGTCTCTATTTATAGTTAGGGTACTCACAACCTATTATTTACTCTATTTATTTATTTTTATTATTTTATAAAAAGGAACTCTACTTTATTTCCTATCAAATAAATAAATCAAATATATTTTTTTCTTCAAACCATTATTTTAATACAACTATTTCTCTTTATTTATTTAATTATATAAACCTCACCATTTTCTGAAACTTTATTTTTTTTACTAAAAAGTCTTTTTAATTTATTTACGAAAAATGGAATGTTACACATTTCTTCTACTTTTCACTTTAAGGATAAAGTGTTTTTCGCAAATAAGGGTAGTGATAGCAAGACAATTAAAATTAGGCCAGAAGATATCATTGAGATGTATCCAATCAACAAGGAATCAAGGTTTATAGGCCTAAGAGGACTATCTCCAAGTCAATACGTTGCAGGGACTAATTTGAAAGAATGATTAGCTTATTACAATATAAGATTTTCAATTTGTTATCTTAGATTTGCTAGTTGTTGTTTTTTATTGCAATTTTGTTATTCAGTTCCTACATTTGTGACATCTAATAGTTGTATTGTGATACATTTTATATAAACCTAGAGAATGAATGAATGAAATAGGCAAGAGTTTTAGAAAATTTATTTGTCATTTGGAGTTCCTTGTCCTCAAATTCAAGGAATTTTGTGTCTTCATATCATATAAGTACATGAAAAGTTTTCTAATCACCCATGCTAATAGACATTATTGAGTTATAAGCAAATCATGTCCCTCAATGGGTTTGAATTGATGCAAATAAATATACTAAGTTTAAAAGTTTGCGTCTGAAATGCCCATAGACATAAAGTATTGCATTTGTGTCTAATGTGTCAATCGATAATAGATAGACACTAAAATTTGTAAGCATTTAAGACCTAGTTAATGTTTTGTGTGTTTGATCCTCTAGAGAATGTTTTTTTATTCTTCATAGGATTCATCGAAGAGAAAAGAAAGAGAAAAACCAAAGAATAAATCTACCTACTACATAAAAAGTGAAGTGACACAAATATCACAAGAAAGGAGAGTTGAATTGGGGTTTTAAAAAAAATGTTTCCTTTCAAAACAAAAGGTTTTTTATATTAGTTCAGAATGAATTAGTGCAGAATGAAGAACATTTTTTATCTTCAAATAGATATGCAAGTTGCTCAAAATAAAAATGCAATCAATTATGAAAAATATTCTTTTACAGTTCAAAGCTTTTGTTTCAGAGAAAGTTATTTACTTAAACCCTTTTTGATAAATGACTAGTTTAGTTTAGGTTTTGGTTAGAAAAGATTATCAAGTTTTGTGTTTGAACAAAGACAGAAATTAGGTATGTGGAAGGCAAGGTGAAAAGAGAGGGAAGAAGAGTGTATAAATTTTTTATACTGGTTCACCCCAACCTTGGACTATGCCCAATCCTCACCCTTCAAGATGAGACTTCACTAACACAATCAATCACAATTATACCAACAACCACATGATTTTAACACCTTGCTAGCTCCCCAGCTGGACTTCAATCCTAGCCTTAACTAGACTAGCAACACCATTGGATTTCTGCTTTGCCAGCCATTGCTAACTTAATACAAAAAAGAAGGTATGTGTTTTACTACACAGAATACAAATTTTCACCTCGAAAGAGGGATTCCACTCGTGAATTGAATCACTCACTTTTATCTAAAGAATATTATAGATTTGTAAGCACAATATAGAAATTAGTCACTCTCACATAGAGGGTTGAAGCAAAAATGCAGATTTCTCACTCATAGATTTTGCTCTAAATGTTGTTGTTTTAGAATGCTTCAACATGTTCTTCAAAAATGCCTCAAGCTCCCAAGAAAACCATTGAGGTGGGCTCCAGTCAACTAACAAACTTCTAGAACAAGTACACTTTACAACTATCTTAAGGTGACAACATGCATAACAATACTAGGGTTCCCATTCTAAGGAACCTTTCTGATGGGCATTCCGAAGAACCATCAGAATAGTCATTCCAATGTATGTTGGGAATGAGTCCATACTTGATGAGTCCAATTGATGAAGTTTATACTGATATCCTAATTAGAAGTAGTATTACTTTATTGCTCTTAAGACTTCTTGACAACTTCAAGTATTCTGAAGTTGATTACTTCAGAGAGACTTAGTATAAGTTCATTTACTAGTGTGTTAGTGTCTGTCCAAGTTTAGACTGAGTGACATTCTCCAGTCTTTCATTCTAATGTTTCTCAACAATGCTTTTCATAGACAACTTTCAACCTTAAACAAAATTGCATCTTCCTTATGCAATTAGCTCTCACTTTTTGATTTGCCCTCAATATATGTGGTAGCGTATGGAAAGTGAAGTGCTTTATCAAATTTTGTCTTTTGATCTCTGTATGTGTGGCATCATATGGAAGAACTAATGTTGTCCTTTTATTGGGCTCATTGTGCTCTACAAGTTATTGTTGTTAAGTTTCTTGAATTTATCTTCAAATTATGGAAATGAAAAATTTCTTGGATTGGTCTCTAATTTAATTAAAACTTCTATAACTTTCACCTTCATGATTAAGCTTTGAAAACCCTTTTTTCTTATTTTAGATCTTGCTCTTATAAATGAGCCTTCCATCCATTGCAAAGATTCTTTGAAATTTTTGGACCTTGGTATATTCATATCAGGCTTGGTAAGAAACAATACTTGGGATTTTAGTTTGGAGAAACTAGTATAAAAACTACTTAGGTGAAGCTAGAAGCAGCTTATAAATCTAAACTTTTATATTTTTGAAAGATAATAGAAACTTAGTGGGTTATCAAGTAACAAAACCGTTGGTGAGAATCCAATGCCTCAAAAACCTAAGGGTTCCTCCTTAAGGTTTGTCTATAAAGGGTGACTTAAGGCCTAAGATCAGGTCGAAGGTGTAACACCCTGATATATATATATATATATATATATAGTAATTATGTTTGATGTTTGATTTAAATTGCTATGTTATTTTATCTATAATTATTTTCAAAGAGATGAGTTTAGCTATTAAAAGGGTGTTAGTAGTTAAAACGTTAGCTTCTCCAAGAAGCCTCTTGAGAAAGCTTCTCAAAGAAGCCACGAGGAAGCCTCTTAAGGAAGCCTCTTAATTAAAGCTTCATTAATCGTTGGATCTTCTCGAAATTTGGTCTGGAGCTTCACAGAACAACTGTCCACAAATTTATCGTTGGGATCTTTGAGAAGACATCTGGAGTGTGTGCGACGTTTCTTTTCCCGAGAGCATTAATCACTTGTGCGTTTTGAGCCTTGTAGACCGTGTAGCTTTGGAAAAACGCCATTTCTTCTCTTCCTCCTTCCTAAAACCATTTCCAATGTCCCAAGCTCTTTCTCCATCACCCACAGCCACCGTTAGCCACTACGAACCGCCATTGTCCTCCATTGAAACTCCACAACAAGAGGAACCCGTCGATCAGAGTGGAACCGTTTGACTTGGCTCGCGGCTTCGGTAGAGAACAAAGCCCTAATCTGACTTTTTGTTTTTCCTTGAGGTAACCATGACTCTATTTTTTTCCTTTTTAGTTTCAGCTTACCTTTGCATCATTCCTGAGTTTGGAAACCGCCATTGCATGTTTTACGCTTCCTTTGAAAAACCCTAGAGCAAAGAGACTTTGTAAAAGTTATCCTTTTCTGAAATGGGTGCTATTTTTGTGACCTACACTAAACCCCAGTCACATTGGCGTGATCGGAATTTCAAAATGATGTCCTTTGTAAAGCCCGAAATGCTCTCAACACTTTCATGTAGTGACGTGGGTGTTTAACCCAGAGCATTGTTGTTAGCTTTGTTTTTGAAATCCATATTAAGTCTCCTTCGTTTTGGTATGGTAGAGGCTTGCGTGGAACCGTCGAGCGAGAAAGAAAAAGAAATCTCCAAGCAACGTGATGAGGAACCCGCGGGTAGCTCACAATAGGTAAGGGGAGTTTATTATAAAATTTACCGTTTTAACGCTATAGTTAGGGTCAGGGAACCTAGCTATGAGAATAACTGCCTGTCCCTGTTGCATGCTGATTTTTCCTTATAGAAAATGATGTTTTTAACTAATGGGATGCGATATAATTGTCCTTAATGTGCATGCGTGTTTTCCAAGAAAAAAAATAATGTTTTTACCTAATGGGATATGATATAATTGTTATTGATATGCATGCTGGTTTTCTAGAAAAAAACTATGTTTTGACGAATGGGATGCGATATATATATTTATTGTGATGAATGATGTTGTTGTCCTGATTTGATTTGCGTTGTTTGAAGACCTGGGAAGTGTGAATCTCAGGCATGAAAGAAATACGTATATGCGGAATGCGAATATGTATATATTGTTGATGTTGCCATTGATGAATTTAATTGATATGTAGTTATGTTGATCATTATGATGATATTGATTTGAGATGACGTTATTATTAAAGACCATGTCAACATGAATTGATGTTATTGTTGATGGTTATGTGAATATGAAATGAGGTTGTTGTTGTTGTGGATAACGTCATTGAGACGGGATGATGTCTATGATGAGAATGATATGAAAAGGGAATATTGATTGATGTTGGAAATGCATTGGCATGTGCATGTTCTGTATGTTCATGGGGGGTGTTTTGACCTAGTCAGACGACTCATTCGTGGGGGACTAGAGTGGTTAAAGAATCTAAGCATTCGCTGCGGGGATGCTTAGGCGCTTTAATTTGTTCATGGTCATTGCACTTGATGGTGCCCATGTTCGATACGTTGGATGTTGTGTATGTTCGTGGGGGGTAAGTGCACTGACCTTGTTGGATGGCCCATTCGTGGGGGACAAGCGTGATTAAAGAATCTAAGCATTTCTGAAGGGATGCTTAGGCACTTTAATTAGTCCATGGTCTTTGGCACTACTTTTGGCCACGTTCATACGTCGTATGTAGTGTATGTTCATGGGGGGTAAATGCACTGACCTTGTCGGATGGCCCATTCATAGGGATAAGCGTGGTTAAAGAATCTAAGTTTTTGTGGGGGAATGCTTAGGCGCTTTAATTGGTCCATGGTCTTTGGCACTGCTTTTGGCCATGTTCATAGCTCATACGACACAGGAAATAGAATAACTATGACAGAGTGTACTTTGTACTAAGGGGGCGTGTCACCTAGTAGGGAACTCCTTTGGGCCCCAGGCTGATCACCTATGGGGGGGCAGTTACATGCACAACCGGGTGGTCTCGACGAACTCTGCATGGTTTCCCTAAGTGAGGTGTCGTGTGAACACGCTTAGGCTATTTCCTAGGATTTGGTTGTTGGTACGTACCACATTGCATCTGAGTGTTGAGTCAAGTGCATGCATCATTCTATGCAGTCTTGATTGGATCCATGGATGGATGATGAGTAATTGTTGAATATGGATGATGACTAATTGTTGAATGAGGATGATGAATAATTGTTGGATGTGAGTGTTGAATAATGAATGTTGTGTAAGCTCATGATGTTTGCCTATGCTTCTTGCTAATTGTGGTTATTTGGTTTTGGTGTTGGTTCTTTTTATGATGAACTCACCCTTGCAATTTTGTATCGTGTGATTGATACTTGTGATGATCGCGAATATTGTTCATGGGAACAGAATGACAGCAACAAGGTGCAGAGAGTAAGATTCTGGTGAGGAGCCGCCGAGCCGACGTGATGATGTTGGCATTATTTTGGGAGAGAGTTGTGTTTTGTAATCAACTCCTCCATAGTTGGTTTTCAAGTTTTATTTTGTTGAGTTAAAGATGTAAAACTTGGATTTTAATTATATTTATGAACAGATTTAATATCCGTTATGTGTATGACGTGTACTAAGCTCTTGTTCCTATATACATATATATATATTCACCTAAGTATATGTGTATGGTTTAGCGAATGCATGTTGGGACAAAATTACTTCTATTTTAATAAACAAATTAAAGAAGTTTATTTTTATAAAAATTGAAATTTATCACATGTTAGAGTGTTGATATCGTAGCGACGAGGCAGGTCGTTACAAAAGGCATAGCCAATGAACAACATGTGAATATTCATATACAGGGATGAAAATTGGTCAAGTGGCTCATCAGGGACCTACAACCTAACACGCCAAAGGCATGCCCTAGCTGGCTTGTTTGTTAAATAGGCTAGGTAAGGCTTTTTAAAAAGTTTTTTTCAATTAAAAAGTCATGTTTTAGGCTTTAAAATGCCTAATAAGCTAACATGTTTATATAATAATAATATTAATTTTTATATTTACTATGTATTAATTATTAATATTAATAATAAGTTTTATAATAAAAATAGTATAATTTTAAAATAGAAAAACATGAACTTATTTAAGGTACTTTCTATGTACACCTTCAATATTTGGTAGGTACACTTTCATTTTCCCCTTTTATATTTTAATTGCCCATTATTCTCTTTTTTCTTGAAGAGATATGTCCCTTGTAAACCTTTTTTCTTTTTTAGATGTGTCTTTACAAAATAATATGTTTAAGGTATGCCTTATCTTGAAGCATACCTTGAAACGCATTACCATGTGAAGGAAAATGGGCAATGTTACATGTAACATATACATTATTGTATAATGAATGTGGGGTACAAAATTAGGATTTAAAGAACAATAAAGATATGATAAAAAAAAATTAGATTGGGTTTAAAGATTACTAATGATAGGATGAAAATAAGATTACAACCATGAAGATGTAAGATAAACTTTCATTTTCTAATATTGGAAATATCTTTCTAGAGTAACATATATCTATTCCAAAAATGTATTCCATAAAGGAAAAATGATTTTCAAGGGGTGTATCTCTTTAACAAAAAAGGATACAATGGACAATTAAAATATAAAAATGGGAAATAGTGTTGTACTTAGCAAAGATGTAACTGTAAATAGTAGGTGCCCTAATTTAATGAATATGTTTGTAACTCATAGCCTCGAGCTTGTGAGAACAAAAAACACATGAAAGGTCGCTTTTGATGCAAATTTTCAAGCATATCAGTTTCAAACCCAAAAAGGCAAAATGCACCTCCACACTTCATCCCTGCCAAAATGTACCTCTGCAAAGCTAAGGCAAAATGCACTTCCGCACCTCTATAATGAAAATGCATCGGAAAATGAACTTTTAGACCTCCATAAGTAAAAACACATATTTGCACCTTAAAGGCAAAACACAAAAGCTCATGTAGGACACTACCGACAAAATGCAAATGCAACTCTACATTTGTTGTTGCACACCTACTCCAACTTGTTTATAGACCTTTTAATGAAACAGACCACATAATCAAGCTTTCAGTTCAAGCCGAACTTTTTAATAGGTCAAACTAAGGCTTAAAAAAGGACATGTATCAGGTAAATAGACCAAACTTAGGCTTAATAATTATGATGTAGGTCAGACTCAGGTCCACAAAAGTTTGTTATGCCCTGCTTATACCCTTATTCATGTATTACCCTTTGTGGGTCCCATGGGACCGAGATCAATAAAATAAGTAATTAAAAAGAAAGAATTTAAAAAAAATTAAAAAATAAATATCATGTAACAATCAAAGTAGAAAACTTTAAAATTATATTTAGAGCAAATTATGTTTTTCGTTCTTTAACTTTTTCAAATTTCTAGTTTTTGTCCTTGCACTTTTTGGAGATTGATCTTAGTTCTTTAAATTTTATTTCACCAATGATTTTAGACATTAAGTGATGATGTGATGCTTATTTTATCATTATTTTCTTTTATTACATTTTATGATGGCTATAAACCATAAAAAATTGCTTGCCTAGGAAAAAAACAATTTTCTCATCTTCTAAAATCAAAACCAAAGATCAACATTCATCCCATTACTCCACCCACCACCTTCATAGGAGTGAGAATGAACTAAACCAACTCAAAAATAGTTTGAAACCCAATTCAATAATCAACACGTTGAATTTGGTTCATGAGCCAAATGAGTTGAACTTGAGTTGTGTATAGTTTGACTCATTTGGTTCATGAATTGACTTGATACACACACACATACATATATAATTTATTGGGTTTTCTATTATTTTATATATCCAAGATGAGATTGTTTTTATTTATCCAAACTTTGATTGTAAATATGTTTTTTTGTCTTGTCTTGTGACACTACAAAACTAATAGAATAAGTTTAGTTTTGTCTTTTTAGAAAAATTAAACAATCATTTTATCTAAAATCTACTAATAAAATGAAATGTTAAAATGTATGTTTTTTTTAAAAAATATTAATGTGATTTGAGCTAACAAGTTGAACTGAGCTATTTGTGAGCTTGAATTGAGTCGAGTTTAAGTTGGTCAAGCTCGAGTTGAGCTAAATATTAATGAGTCAAGGCGAGTTGAATTAAACTTAGCTTAGGTCGATTCATTTCCAGCCCTACCTCTTCACCATGAACCTTGTTTGTGACAATTCCTGACATATTTGATTCATTCATGAACAAAAAAAAACCCTACAACAACCATCATCAAACACATGGTCCACAAAATCAACACACCCCATATGGCTCGAATGATTTGTTATGAGGAAAGATCGATGCTGGTTCACACTAGGTGTTGATCAACAATCGCACATGTATGCCAATGACATTGCAAAGAGATCAAACACATACATCCTTAGCATTGTAACAAAGGATCTGGTGTGGGGTGTTTAGGTTGGGACGTTCCCCTATGGTAATGGGTGTTGATGGCACGCTCGCTCACAGAGGGGCCTTGTTGTGGTGGTGGCATGTGCGAGCAGTGGTTTAGGGGGAAAGGTCACACGCAATTATCGAGGTGGTGGTGTCGGACATCACATATCATGGGTGTTCTTAGTCTCGATCATCGCAAATCAAGTTTGGTTGGCATTGTAGATCTAAAACCATATATGGTTTAACATCACAAATTTAGAGTTGAGATCAAAATCAAAGGTAGATATTGCATTTCTTCAAAACCCCAATTCGAAACAATGTCGTAAATGGAGGATTTGTCGACGATGATGGTGGTGACAGTGGACGTAGAAAGTGGAGCGTTGTCATTGTGTGAGACCACAAAAAACAACATCATGCTACTAAGATGCCATTGAAAGAAAAGAGAGGTTTGGTTAGAGGTTAGGCCAAGCAAAGCTAGAGTGTGTTGAATCATAGGTTTTTTTTTGTGATTGTTGCGATGCCTAACCTTGTTGGATCTTGTTTTGGGATTTGGTTGTGATTTTAGATTTTGAATTTGAAAGTTGTTGATGATGGTAACTTGTTGATGCTTTTGTTATGGACTTCTTCAATGTTGAACGAGTTAATTTTTTCAAATTCTTGCAATATGTGACATCTAAAAATTGCCAAATTATTAATCCTTCAAAAACATTATATTGGTGCTATTTCTCACAATTTTTAGCCTCCAGAAAACATCATCACTTAACAATGAAAAGAACTAAAACATGGATGAAATAAAATTTGTAGGACAAAGATCAATCTCCAAAAAGTGCATGGACGAAAACCAAAATTTAAAAAAGTTAAAGGACGAAAAATATAATTTGCTCTTATATTTAAATAATTTTTTTACCAAATTATATCTGCACTTCCTATGTTTTTCAACATATAAATAACATCACTCTTATTTTTATTCCTATACTAACCCCTTTATGTTTGGACATAGTGATATATCTTATATATTACACCAATATCCCTTAACGTTTAAAAATATCCTTTATATATTACATTGACACCTGGTTACTATAAACATTAAATAAAGAAGAATGTTAATGTAATTTTCTCAATAGTTTTTAAGTGCATAATAATGGCAATATATTTAATGAAAAGCATTAATATTTCCATGTTGTATTTGAATATCTAAACCTTTTTTTAAGTATAAATATGTAAACCTTAATCAACCTAATTTATGTGATCTATTTATAATTAATTAATTCTAGTCAAAGTGTATTTGAAATAATTTTTTGTTAGTTCATTAATGATCGAAAACACACTGATTAATAATGGTTGGCACAAGTGGTAGTGATTTACATTTTTTAACTAAGTTGTCTAGGGTTCAAATCCTGGTTTTGGGAATGAAATAAACCATGTTGGATGAAAAATACTCATCTTGTGTGAACTTACTCTTTCAACAAAATATTAATCATTAATTCTAACAATTGATACTTCGTAAAACTGCTAGGAGGTATAGTTGCAATCAAATGGCTCACAATCTATATTTATATATAATTAAATATAAAAACCATCCAACCATATTTTTTCAATTGGCACGTGTTACTTTTTTTTATTAGGTAAGAAAATAAGAACATACTGCAGCCTAAGATAAGTGATGCCTAAAGCATCCGCCAACAAAAGAGATATATGAACTGATTAGCTAAAGTTCCGTTTCACTAAAGGTGTTGAAGAAGAAGACCATTTCTTAGCAAACATGTCCATGAAGCAGTTGCTTCATATAAAGTGTGTTTGAAAGTGACATTCCAATCTTAAACTTTAAGCTCCTTGATCTTATTTACAACAACACATAAGGATGAAATTTAATATTTCCCTTCTCAATAAGATTCAAGGCAAACATTGAATATGATTCACAAAAAACCCGACGAAAACCTTCATCCCAAATCGACTTAAGACCTTGAAGGATAGCAGCTAGTTTAGCATATAAATTATATGCATTGCCACATGATTTTTATGGATTATTGAGCTTGCAAAGCAGATTGACTCATGCCTAGTCGAGAATAAAAAGTAAATATGTGATTGTTAGAGTAATAACCTATTTAAAATTGCATGAGATGGACTTAATTTTTCAAGGGGAAATGATTCCAAATCAAGTTCTATGTAAAGTAAGCATATATGTCCTAAAGTTTGATATAATTAGTTTAGATTGATAAACATGATTGAATGGGTGATTAAATTAATTTTAGTTATCTCTCTTAAAAAATTATTTTTAGTTATAAAATTCATATTAAAACATATAATATGATGATAGGAAATATTTTTATTATAACTTTTTCTTCTCAATTGTTTTTACAATTTGTGAAACACACATATATGTGACATGGATAAAGATGAATTTTGTTTGTACATAAAAAATATGTTTAAAAGATGTTAAAAGTTAAGCTTCTTCTTCCACATTGAACATGTTAAAATATATTTAAAATTTAAATTTAATTCATATTGAATCTAAATTTTAAATCTTGATGATTGAAAACATATTTTATTTTAAATAAATTAAATTATAATTTTATTATAATTTTATTAACTTATTTCAAATTTAGTTTTTAAAATTTTATTTTTAAATCACTATACCAATAAAAATTTATGCATTTTAATTTAAATAATTTCCTTCTTAATTTAGAAATTAGGCTTAAAATATGTTTTTAGTCCCTCAATTTGTAATAATTATTTTTTTAGTCCCTAAAAAAGCTACATATATTATTCATTTACATACTAGAAAAATTGGTTTTAGTGTCACACAGTCAATTCCTTTAACCTTCTCCCTTACATGACATACAAAGGACATGTCATCCACTGTCACCTTTATTTAATGAATCCATGTGTATTATTGGATATGTAAGTTTCCATTCTTATTTTTTTAATAAAATCCCTAACATCAATGGAAAAAGGGGCTAGTGGTGGGTTTGTTTCTTCTTATCTTTGAAATTGGTGGGGTAAGTGAGGAAGTGCGAAAATCATCTTCTCCATTTGTTGAGTTGTGTTCATGTAGGTAGTGGTTGAGGCATAGCGTCTTCATCTCGTGGTGGTCACTGATGTGATATATCAAGGTCTTCTACAATAATGGTATCCTTTTCCTCTTAAAGAAAATGGAAGAAGTGTTTGTGTGGACATAGAGCTTTCATGAATACTTCCAATAACAAAGATGATGGTGGAAGGAGTTTTTGGAGATGCCCCAATTGGAATGTATGGTTTTGGTATTTTTATTGACATGCGTGAGCTCTTTTTTGTTTTGGTAAAGTAAGATTAAATTGTGTATGCCTTTGTTGTCCTTTTGTTTTTTAGAATCCAAATTCCTACAATTTTTGTACGTGCATAAGCAAAGACTCTCCTACCAATGAAACAAAAATTGTTTTGCTTTTCTCTGTTCTTATTTTTTTGCTTTCTCTTAGCTTTTTGCTTGTCTACTTGAACCACTAAAAGGTCCAAGACATGGTATTGTGTTATATTTTTTTTTTGTCTTTTGCCTCTCTCCCTAAGTTTCATATAGGTAACGGGACTAAAGGAGTACTATATGAAGCATCATGGTGGGAATTCGTGAGGGCTTTGCTCAAACAATTCCAGCCAGATTTGATCCACATATCTTGAACACAACCTAAGCAATTCTATCATGAGCGTAATAATTTATGTTTGTCACTATATTGAAGAAAGTTGGGATGTGACCATGTAGAGTTGGGAAAGACCTTTTTTTTGTTGTTTAGGGGGAAAGTATTTAGTGTTGTTGATGTACTGAAGTTGATTTGTCCAAGTATAAATTGATATTACAATTATGTAACTTGGTTTTATGTTTTCAGTTTGTTTGGTTCCTTCTCACAAAACTAGGGGATTGGTGTGTTGTAACCTTGTAGGAGAAGATTACTTTTTAGTTTCTTTTGGTTCCTTCTCACAAAACAAGAAGAAGCAGGTTGTATATTATGGTACTTATTTTAGTGACTTCAACTAGCAGTATCTTTTTAGCAGCAAATCCAAACCAAATTGGTTCATGAGAAACAAAAGAATTGCAGGGACTAGCCATATAAAGGTGATATATACAAGATTATGTTGCATATAGGAAGATACTAGAAAATTAGATTTGACAATAGCCAAAATTGAAACTCATACATACCAAACTGTACATTAAGAATGAAATCATAAAATTAGATTTAAAGTATCATTTTTAGCAATAAATCCAAATCAAACTAGTTTGTGCGAAGCATAAACCTACTAGCTATAGAAATTGCTATCCATGACCTTACTTTTTTTTATTGTAATATAACAACATCACTTAAATAAAGTGGCCATCAAAAATCATAAATTGACATAACCATGTGGTCATCCACTAAACATTATCCCAATGACGATAAAAAAATAATTCATTGAACATGTCCAACAAATTAAAAAAATTCTAAAAAGTGGCTCAACAACTTCATTGTTGTAAAAAAAAAAAAAACTAATTCTAATTTGGCCTTCTTCAATTGTGGCTGTTTGGAGTGCTAAAAAATGGTTGACTAGCATCATGTGTTTCTTTGCCTTTGTTTGTTGCATTAACTTCTAGGTTTCCAATAGATGTAGCCTCACTATTAACAAATGCAACTCTTGTATGAACTGCTACACCTGGTTGGTTTGTTTTAGGAGGTTGATTTGATAAGCTGACAATCTCATTAACAATAGCATGAATAGGAGGTGACAATGTACATTTTCTTATTGTGTGTCCAACTTGGTGGCATCTACTACACTTGAATTTTGTATTGTGTATGCAAGGTATACCATTCAACTTCCAAAAGTTACATGAGCATGACCACTTACCAACATCTACAATAAACTTTTCCCTCATCATTGTATGTGTTACCTCAAACAGAGTTTCACCATACCATTTACTATACCAATTTGCATTTTTGTCAGCCTCCCAATCCAACCCTATTTTAGGTTTTGGCATTATATTGTGTTCATAATTGAAGACCTTCTCCTTTTATGCAATAAATCTTTCCATTATGTATGTCCTTATCCACTCTAACATTGTCAAAATTGGTTTATCCCTTGCTATGAGTATTATGCTATTGAATGCTTTTGAAAGATTGTTCATCAACACATCACATCTAGGATAGAACTTGAATGCATACTTGCACCATGTCAAAACTAGTAGCTTAGGGTCTGTCAACCACTTATGAGCATCATTGTTAATTTACTTTATTTGTTGCATCTTTTCTTTCCAAGCCTTAACATATGTAGCCTTGGCGGCTCCCATCATCAAGTCTTGTAACAATGTTCCTCCACCAAATTTCTTTTTGAAGTTTGCATATAGGTGTCATGAGAAAAACCGTGTTCCACCCCATTCAATAATTCCTCAAATACTTATATCAAACCCTGCCAAGAATAGTTAAACCAATATTAGTAATTGTATACTAGGTTGTTAAACATTTTAAAGTATAACAAAGTCAAATTGTATATTTTTGTTGGTTTGAGATAAATAAACATTTGTTGGTTTCCATACCCCCAATGTCTTCAAGCAAAAGAGTCAAAAACCATCTCCAAGTCTCCTTACACTTAGTCTCCACAACAACAACAACTATATGGAAATATTGATCATTCCCATCTCTCTTAATAACAACCAATAATTGACCCTCCATATTTTGTCTTAATGTGGCAACCATCTAAACCTATAAAGGGTCTACATCCAACAACAAAACCTTTTTTACATCCATCCAAGCAAAGGTAGAACGATCCAAATCTTGGTTGAAGGGCAAGTGAAGGCCTTTCTAATTGCAACTTGCATGTATTTCCTCTGTATCTCTTAGTTAACTCAACATCATACCTCCATAATAGGGTGTACTGTTTGGTGGCATCTCCTTCAATTAAATCCATTATCAATCTCCTTACAATGTTTCTTGACTTGGTAATACCTACTGCATAATTTTTTCGAATGTATTCAATAATTTTAGCAACCATGGGCATGTTGGTATGAGTGAAATGATCCATTATAATTTTACCAATCCACTTAGAACTTGCATTTTTGCTATCAAAGACTTGATTGCAAATGTTTGTTCTTTAATAGCATCTTTGAAATCTTGAAGACTTGGAAATTCAACTCCAACACAAAAGTTGAAGTCCTTACTCATTTTCTCCTATCTAAATGTCACACAATTTTGCTTTCCATTTGAATGTTCTTCTTCATCATCATCAATGTTGCTAAACAATTCCTTATTATTGTAACCCTCATCAA
Organism: Glycine max; assembly: GCF_000004515.6. Classification (NCBI taxonomy): domain Eukaryota; kingdom Viridiplantae; phylum Streptophyta; class Magnoliopsida; order Fabales; family Fabaceae; genus Glycine; species Glycine max. Next base: position 40,679,248 of record NC_038243.2, on the reverse strand, counting down.
TGCCATGCATTTGATTTTCAACAGTTGGTATGAAGTCAAAATCAATCCCAAATGACTTATCATCAACACCACATGATTCTTCCTCATTATCACTAGATGACTCATATTCAAAGTTATGAAAATCAACATTTTCAACATTGCCTCCCATCTTTTATGTTTCATTAAAGTGTACACCAGCGTGTTGACTACCTCCCGCATCATCCATATGGTTAGTGTCTTCTCCAACGTTTATAGTAACAATTGGTTTCTTCACATTACTTACATTACCCGTTTCTCCATTAGATTGAGTTTCTGCACCACCAAAGGGTTCATAATGTACATCATGCACATTAGATTGACTCCCTAAACCACCAAAAAGGACCTCTTATTGAATGTTGTCTCCAACACCACTAACAACTTCCTTATCTTGAATATCCCCAACAGCACCAACAGGTTGTTCTCCGTTGTCAACAAGTATTCCCACTTTACACTAATTATTAATAGCATAATTTTCCAACTCTATAGCATCAATATTCGAGTCAAATGATTTCAAGTACACTTCAAAAGGCGCCGTCGCGAATTACG